>NW_028153707.1:5000-34846 GCF_964211835.1 Anser anser
ATCAAAAAGTGCTCTCAGCGGAAGCCTTTGGGTACACCTGAACTCCCTGGGGGAGCCTTTACGCAACCCCACACTCAACAGGACTCTGCGTCTTCACTCTTTCCTAACAACCCTAAACATAACCCTAACCGCAACAAGAAGCTGAACCCGAGTTAGACCCGAAAAAACACGTACGGTGCCACTTTCTGCCATCAAAAAGTGCTCTCAGCGGAAGCCTTTGGGAACACCTGAACTCCCTGGGGGAGCCTTTACGCAACCCCACACTCAACAGGACTCTGCGTCTTCACTCTTTCCTAACAACCCTAAACATAACCCTAACCGCAACAAGAAGCTGAACCCGAGTTAGACCCGAAAAAACACGTACGGTGCCACTTTCTGCCATCAAAAAGTGCTCTCAGCGGAAGCCTTTGGGTACACCTGAACTCCCTGGGGGAGCCTTTACGCAACCCCACACTCAACAGGACTCTGCGTCTTCACTCTTTCCTAACAACCCTAAACATAACCCTAACCGCAACAAGAAGGTGAACCCGAGTTAGACCCGAAAAAACACGTACGGTGCCACTTTCTGCCATCAAAAAGTGCTCTCAGCGGAAGCCTTTGGCTACACCTGAACTCCCTGGGGGAGCCTTTACGCAACCCCACACTCAACAGGACTCTGCGTCTTCACTCTTTCCTAACAACCCTAAACATAACCCTAACCGCAACAAGAAGCTGAACCCGAGTTAGACCCGAAAAAACACGTACGGTGCCACTTTCTGCCATCCAAAAGTGCTCTCAGCGGAAGCCTTTGGGTACACCTGAACTCCCTGGGGGAGCCTTTACGCAACCCCACACTCAACAGGACTCTGCGTCTTCACTCTTTCCTAACAACCCTAAACATAACCCTAACCGCAACAAGAAGCTGAACCCGAGTTAGACCCGAAAAAACACGTACGGTGCCACTTTCTGCCATCAAAAAGTGCTCTCAGCGGAAGCCTTTGGGTACACCTGAACTCCCTGGGGGAGCCTTTACGCAACCCCACACTCAACAGGACTCTGCGTCTTCGCTCTTTCCTAACAACCCTAAACATAACCCTAACCGCAACAAGAAGCTGAACCCGAGTTAGACCCGAAAAAACACGTACGGTGCCACTTTCTGCCATCAAAAAGTGCTCTCAGCGGAAGCCTTTGGGTACACCTGAACTCCCTGGGGGAGCCTTTACGCAACCCCACACTCAACAGGACTCTGCGTCTTCACTCTTTCCTAACAACCCTAAACATAACCCTAACCGCAACAAGAAGCTGAACCCGAGTTAGACCCGAAAAAACACGTACGGTGCCACTTTCTGCCATCAAAAAGTGCTCTCAGCGGAAGCCTTTGGGTACACCTGAACTCCCTGGGGTAGCCTTTACGCAACCCCACACTCAACAGGACTCTGCGTCTTCACTCTTTCCTAACAACCCTAAACATAACCCTAACCGCAACAAGAAGCTGAACCCGAGTTAGACCCGAAAAAACACGTACGGTGCCACTTTCTGCCATCAAAAAGTGCTCTCAGCGGAAGCCTTTGGGTACACGTGAACTCCCTGGGGGAGCCTTTACGCAACCCCACACTCAACAGGACTCTGCGTCTTCACTCTTTCCTAACAACCCTAAACATAACCCTAACCGCAACAAGAAGCTGAACCCGAGTTAGACCCGAAAAAACACGTACGGTGCCACTTTCTGCCATCCAAAAGTGCTCTCAGCGGAAGCCTTTGGGTACACCTGAACTCCCTGGGGGAGCCTTTACGCAACCCCACACTCAACAGGACTCTGCGACTTCGCTCTTTCATAACAACCCTAAACATAACCCTAACCGCAACAAGAAGCTGAACCCGAGTTAGACCCGAAAAAACACGTACGGTGCCACTTTCTGCCATCAAAAAGTGCTCTCAGCGGAAGCCTTTGGGTACACCTGAACTCCCTGGGGGAGCCTTTACGCAACCCCACACTCAACAGGACTCTGCGTCTTCACTCTTTCCTAACAACCCTAAACATAACCCTAACCGCAACAAGAAGCTGAACCCGAGTTAGACCCGAAAAAACACGTACGGTGCCACTTTCTGCCATCAAAAAGTGCTCTCAGCGGAAGCCTTTGGGTACACCTGAACTCCCTGGGGGAGCCTTTACGCAACCCCACACTCAACAGGACTCTGCGTCTTCACTCTTTCCTAACAACCCTAAACATAACCCTAACCGCAACAAGAAGCTGAACCCGAGTTAGACCCAAAAAAACACGTACGGTGCCACTTTCTGCCATCAAAAAGTGCTCTCAGCGGAAGCCTTTGGGTACACCTGAACTCCCTGGGGGAGCCTTTACGCAACCCCACACTCAACAGGACTCTGCGTCTTCACTCTTTCCTAACAACCCTAAACATAACCCTAACCGCAACAAGAAGCTGAACCCGAGTTAGACCCGAAAAAACACGTACGATGCCACTTTCTGCCATCAAAAAGTGCTCTCAGCGGAAGCCTTTGGGTACACCTGAACTCCCTGGGGGAGCCTTTACGCAACCGCACACTCAACAGGACTCTGCGTCTTCACTCTTTCCTAACAACCCTAAACATAACCCTAACCGCAACAAGAAGCTGAACCCGAGTTAGACCCGAAAAAACACGTACGGTGCCACTTTCTGCCATCAAAAAGTGCTCTCAGCGGAAGCCTTTGGGTACACCTGAACTCCCTGGGGGAGCCTTTACGCAACCCCACACTCAACAGGACTCTGCGTCTTCACTCTTTCCTAACAACCCTAAACATAACCCTAACCGCAACAAGAAGCTGAACCCGAGTTAGACCCGAAAAAACACGTACGGTGCCACTTTCTGCCATCAAAAAGTGCTCTCAGCGGAAGCCTTTGGGTACACCTGAACTCCCTGGGGGAGCCTTTACGCAACCCCACACTCAACAGGACTCTGCGTCTTCACTCTTTCCTAACAACCCTAAACATAACCCTAACCGCAACAAGAAGCTGAACCCGAGTTAGACCCGAAAAAACACGTACGGTGCCACTTTCTGCCATCCAAAAGTGCTCTCAGCGGAAGCCTTTGGGTACACCTGAACTCCCTGGGGGAGCCTTTACGCAACCCCACACTCAACAGGACTCTGCGTCTTCACTCTTTCCTAACAACCCTAAACATAACCCTAACCGCAACAAGAAGCTGAACCCGAGTTAGACCCGAAAAAACACGTACGGTGCCACTTTCTGCCATCAAAAAGTGCTCTCAGCGGAAGCCTTTGGGTACACCTGAACTCCCTGGGGGAGCCTTTACGCAACCCCACACTCAACAGGACTCTGCGTCTTCGCTCTTTCCTAACAACCCTAAACATAACCCTAACCGCAACAAGAAGCTGAACCCGAGTTAGACCCGAAAAAACACGTACGGTGCCACTTTCTGCCATCAAAAAGTGCTCTCAGCGGAAGCCTTTGGGTACACCTGAACTCCCTGGGGGAGCCTTTACGCAACCCCACACTCAACAGGACTCTGCGTCTTCACTCTTTCCTAACAACCCTAAACATAACCCTAACCGCAACAAGAAGCTCAACCCGAGTTAGACCCGAAAAAACACGTACGGTGCCACTTTCTGCCATCCAAAAGTGCTCTCAGCGGAAGCCTTTGGGTACACCTGAACTCCCTGGGGGAGCCTTTACGCAACCCCACACTCAACAGGACTCTGCGTCTTCACTCTTTCCTAACAACCCTAAACATAACCCTAACCGCAACAAGAAGCTGAACCCGAGTTAGACCCGAAAAAACACGTACGGTGCCACTTTCTGCCATCAAAAAGTGCTCTCAGCGGAAGCCTTTGGGTACACCTGAACTCCCTGGGGGAGCCTTTACGCAACCCCACACTCAACAGGACTCTGCGTCTTCACTCTTTCCTAACAACCCTAAACATAACCCTAACCGCAACAAGAAGCTGAACCCGAGTTAGACCCGAAAAAACACGTACGGTGCCACTTTCTGCCATCAAAAAGTGCTCTCAGCGGAAGCCTTTGGGTACACGTGAACTCCCTGGGGGAGCCTTTACGCAACCCCACACTCAACAGGACTCTGTGTCTTCACTCTTTCCTAACAACCCTAAACATAACCCTAACCGCAACAAGAAGCTGAACCCGAGTTAGACCCGAAAAAACACGTACGGTGCCACTTTCTGCCATCAAAAAGTGCTCTCAGCGGAAGCCTTTGGGTACACCTGAACTCCCTGGGGGAGCCTTTACGCAACCCCACACTCAACAGGACTCTGCGTCTTCACTCTTTCCTAACAACCCTAAACATAACCCTAACCGCAACAAGAAGCTCAACCCGAGTTAGACCCGAAAAAACACGTACGGTGCCACTTTCTGCCATCAAAAAGTGCTCTCAGCGGAAGCCTTTGGGTACACCTGAACTCCCTGGGGGAGCCTTTACGCAACCCCACACTCAACAGGACTCTGCGTCTTCACTCTTTCCTAACAACCCTAAACATAACCCTAACCGCAACAAAAAGCTGAACCCGAGTTAGACCCGAAAAAACACGTACGGTGCCACTTTCTGCCATCAAAAAGTGCTCTCAGCGGAAGCCTTTGGGTACACCTGAACTCCCTGGGGGAGCCTTTACGCAACCCCACACTCAACAGGACTCTGCGTCTTCGCTCTTTCCTAACAACCCTAAACATAACCCTAACCGCAACAAGAAGCTGAACCCGAGTTAGACCCGAAAAAACACGTACGGTGCCACTTTCTGCCATCAAAAAGTGCTCTCAGCGGAAGCCTTTGGGTACACCTGAACTCCCTGGGGGAGCCTTTACGCAACCCCACACTCAACAGGACTCTGCGTCTTCACTCTTTCCTAACAACCCTAAACATAACCCTAACCGCAACAAGAAGCTCAACCCGAGTTAGACCCGAAAAAACACGTACGGTGCCACTTTCTGCCATCAAAAAGTGCTCTCAGCGGAAGCCTTTGGGTACACCTGAACTCCCTGGGGGAGCCTTTACGCAACCCCACACTCAACAGGACTCTGCGTCTTCACTCTTTCCTAACAACCCTAAACATAACCCTAACCGCAACAAGAAGCTGAACCCGAGTTAGACCCGAAAAAACACGTACGGTGCCACTTTCTGCCATCAAAAAGTGCTCTCAGCGGAAGCCTTTGGGTACACCTGAACTCCCTGGGGGAGCCTTTACGCAACCCCACACTCAACAGGACTCTGCGTTTTCACTCTTTCCTAACAACCCTAAACATAACCCTAACCGCAACAAGAAGCTGAACCCGAGTTAGACCCGAAAAAACACGTACGGTGCCACTTTCTGCCATCAAAAAGTGCTCTCAGCGGAAGCCTTTGGGTACACCTGAACTCCCTGGGGGAGCCTTTACGCAACCCCACACTCAACAGGACTCTGCGTCTTCACTCTTTCCTAACAACCCTAAACATAACCCTAACCGCAACAAGAAGCTGAACCCGAGTTAGACCCGAAAAAACACGTACGGTGCCACTTTCTGCCATCAAAAAGTGCTCTCAGCGGAAGCCTTTGGGTACACCTGAACTCCCTGGGGGAGCCTTTACGCAACCCCACACTCAACAGGACTCTGCGTCTTCGCTCTTTCCTAACAACCCTAAACATAACCCTAACCGCAACAAGAAGCTGAACCCGAGTTAGACCCGAAAAAACACGTACGGTGCCACTTTCTGCCATCAAAAAGTGCTCTCAGCGGAAGCCTTTGGGTACACCTGAACTCCCTGGGGGAGCCTTTACGCAACCCCACACTCAACAGGACTCTGCGTCTTCACTCTTTCCTAACAACCCTAAACATAACCCTAACCGCAACAAGAAGCTGCACCCGAGTTAGACCCGAAAAAACACGTACGGTGCCACTTTCTGCCATCAAAAAGTGCTCTCAGCGGAAGCCTTTGGGTACACCTGAACTCCCTGGGGGAGCCTTTACGCAACCCCACACTCAACAGGACTCTGCGTCTTCACTCTTTCCTAACAACCCTAAACATAACCCTAACCGCAACAAGAAGCTGAACCCGAGTTAGACCCGAAAAAACACGTACGGTGCCACTTTCTGCCATCCAAAAGTGCTCTCAGCGGAAGCCTTTGGGTACACCTGAACTCCCTGGGGGAGCCTTTACGCAACCCCACACTCAACAGGACTCTGCGTCTTCACTCTTTCCTAACAACCCTAAACATAACCCTAACCGCAACAAGAAGCTGAACCCGAGTTAGACCCGAAAAAACACGTACGATGCCACTTTCTGCCATCAAAAAGTGCTCTCAGCGGAAGCCTTTGGGTACACCTGAACTCCCTGGGGGAGCCTTTACGCAACCCCACACTCAACAGGACTCTGCGTCTTCACTCTTTCCTAACAACCCTAAACATAACCCTAACCGCAACAAGAAGCTGAACCCGAGTTAGACCCGAAAAAACACGTATGGTGCCACTTTCTGCCATCAAAAAGTGCTCTCAGCGGAAGCCTTTGGGTACACCTGAACTCCCTGGGGGAGCCTTTACGCAACACCACACTCAACAGGACTCTGCGTCTTCACTCTTTCCTAACAACCCTAAACATAACCCTAACCGCAACAAGAAGCTGAACCCGAGTTAGACCCGAAAAAACACGTACGGTGCCACTTTCTGCCATCAAAAAGTGCTCTCAGCGGAAGTTTGGGTACACCTGAACTCCCTGGGGGAGCCTTTACGCAACCCCGCACTCAACAGGACTCTGCGTCTTCACTCTTTCCTAACAACCCTAAACATAACCCTAACCGCAACAAGAAGCTGAACCCGAGTTAGACCCGAAAAAACACGTACGGTGCCACTTTCTGCCATCAAAAAGTGCTCTCAGCGGAAGCCTTTGGGTACACCTGAACTCCCTGGGGGAACCTTTACGCAACCCCACACTCAACAGGACTCTGCGTCTTCACTCTTTCCTAACAACCCTAAACATAACCCTAACCGCAACAAGAAGCTGAACCCGAGTTAGACCCGAAAAAACACGTACGGTGCCACTTTCTGCCATCAAAAAGTGCTCTCAGCGGAAGCCTTTGGGTACACCTGAACTCCCTGGGGGAGCCTTTACGCAACCCCACACTCAACAGGACTCTGCGTCTTCACTCTTTCCTAACAACCCTAAACATAACCCTAACCGCAACAAGAAGCTGAACCCGAGTTAGACCCGAAAAAACACGTACGATGCCACTTTCTGCCATCAAAAAGTGCTCTCAGCGGAAGCCTTTGGGTACACCTGAACTCCCTGGGGGAGCCTTTACGCAACCCCACACTCAACAGGACTCTGCGTCTTCACTCTTTCCTAACAACCCTAAATATAACCCTAACCGCAACAAGAAGCTGAACCCGAGTTAGACCCGAAAAAACACGTACGGTGCCACTTTCTGCCATCAAAAAGTGCTCTCAGCGGAAGCCTTTGGGAACACCTGAACTCCCTGGGGGAGCCTTTACACAACCCCACACTCAACAGGACTCTGCGTCTTCACTCTTTCCTAACAACCCTAAACATAAGCCTAACCGGAACAAGAAGCTCAACCCGAGTTAGACCCGAAAAAACACGTACGGTGCCACTTTCTGCCATCAAAAAGTGCTCTCAGCGGAAGCCTTTGGGTACACGTGAACTCCCTGGGGGAGCCTTTACGCAACCCCACACTCAACAGGACTCTGCGTCTTCACTCTTTCCTAACAACCCTAAACATAACCCTAACCGCAACAAGAAGCTGAACCCGAGTTAGACCCGAAAAAACACGTACGGTGCCACTTTCTGCCATCAAAAAGTGCTCTCAGCGGAAGCCTTTGGGTACACCTGAACTCCCTGGGGGAGCCTTTACGCAACCCCACACTCAACAGGACTCTGCGTCTTCACTCTTTCCTAACAACCCTAAACATAACCCTAACCGCAACAAGAAGCTGAACCCGAGTTAGACCCGAAAAAACACGTACGGTGCCACTTTCTGCCATCAAAAAGTGCTCTCAGCGGAAGCCTTTGGGTACACCTGAACTCCCTGGGGGAGCCTTTACGCAACCCCACACTCAACAGGACTCTGCGTCTTCACTCTTTCCTAACAACCCTAAACATAACCCTAACCGCAACAAGAAGCTGAACCCGAGTTAGACCCGAAAAAACACGTACGGTGCCACTTTCTGCCATCAAAAAGTGCTCTCAGCGGAAGCCTTTGGGTACACCTGAACTCCCTGGGGGAGCCTTTACGCAACCCCACACTCAACAGGACTCTGCGTCTTCACTCTTTCCTAACAACCCTAAACATAACCCTAACCGCAACAAGAAGCTGAACCCGAGTTAGACCCGAAAAAACACGTACGGTGCCACTTTCTGCCATCAAAAAGTGCTCTCAGCGGAAGCCTTTGGGTACACCTGAACTCCCTGGGGGAGCCTTTACGCAACCCCACACTCAACAGGACTCTGCGTCTTCACTCTTTCCTAACAACCCTAAACATAACCCTAACCGCAACAAGAAGCTGAACCCGAGTTAGACCCGAAAAAACACGTACGGTGCCACTTTCTGCCATCAAAAAGTGCTCTCAGCGGAAGCCTTTGGGTACACGTGAACTCCCTGGGGGAGCCTTTACGCAACCCCACACTCAACAGGACTCTGCGTCTTCACTCTTTCCTAACAACCCTAAACATAACCCTAACCGCAACAAGAAGCTGAACCCGAGTTAGACCCGAAAAAACACGTACGGTGCCACTTTCTGCCATCAAAAAGTGCTCTCAGCGGAAGCCTTTGGGTACACCTGAACTCCCTGGGGGAGCCTTTACGCAACCCCACACTCAACAGGACTCTGCGTCTTCACTCTTTCCTAACAACCCTAAACATAACCCTAACCGCAACAAGAAGCTGAACCCGAGTTAGACCCGAAAAAACACGTACGGTGCCACTTTCTGCCATCAAAAAGTGCTCTCAGCGGAAGCCTTTGGGTACACCTGAACTCCCTGGGGGAACCTTTACGCAACCCCACACTCAACAGGACTCTGAGTCTTCACTCTTTCCTAACAACCCTAAACATAACCCTAACCGCAACAAGAAGCTGAACCCGAGTTAGACCCGAAAAAACACGTACGGTGCCACTTTCTGCCATCAAAAAGTGCTCTCAGCGGAAGCCTTTGGGTACACCTGAACTCCCTGGGGGAGCCTTTACGCAACCCCACACTCAACAGGACTCTGCGTCTTCACTCTTTCCTAACAACCCTAAACATAACCCTAACCGCAACAAGAAGCTCAACCCGAGTTAGACCCGAAAAAACACGTACGGTGCCACTTTCTGCCATCAAAAAGTGCTCTCAGCGGAAGCCTTTGGGTACACGTGAACTCCCTGGGGGAGCCTTTACGCAACCCCACACTCAACAGGACTCTGCGTCTTCACTCTTTCCTAACAACCCTAAACGTAACCCTAACCGCAACAAGAAGCTGAACCCGAGTTAGACCCGAAAAAACACGTACGGTGCCACTTTCTGCCATCAAAAAGTGCTCTCAGCGGAAGCCTTTGGGTACACCTGAACTCCCTGGGGGAGCCTTTACGCAACCCCACACTCAACAGGACTCTGCGTCTTCACTCTTTCCTAACAACCCTAAACATAACCCTAACCGCAACAAGAAGCTGAACCCGAGTTAGACCCGAAAAAACACGTACGGTGCCACTTTCTGCCATCAAAAAGTGCTCTCAGCGGAAGCCTTTGGGTACACCTGAACTCCCTGGGGGAGCCTTTACGCAACCCCACACTCAACAGGACTCTGCGTCTTCACTCTTTCCTAACAACCCTAAACATAACCCTAACCGCAACAAGAAGCTGAACCCGAGTTAGACCCGAAAAAACACGTACGGTGCCACTTTCTGCCATCAAAAAGTGCTCTCAGCGGAAGCCTTTGGGTACACCTGAACTCCCTGGGGGAGCCTTTACGCAACCCCACACTCAACAGGACTCTGCGTCTTCACTCTTTCCTAACAACCCTAAACATAACCCTAACCGCAACAAGAAGCTGAACCCGAGTTAGACCCGAAAAAACACGTACGGTGCCACTTTCTGCCATCAAAAAGTGCTCTCAGCGGAAGCCTTTGGGTACACCTGAACTCCCTGGGGGAGCCTTTACGCAACCCCACACTCAACAGGACTCTGCGTCTTCGCTCTTTCCTAACAACCCTAAACATAACCCTAACCGCAACAAGAAGCTGAACCCGAGTTAGACCCGAAAAAACACGTACGGTGCCACTTTCTGCCATCAAAAAGTGCTCTCAGCGGAAGCCTTTGGGTACACGTGAACTCCCTGGGGGAGCCTTTACGCAACCCCACACTCAACAGGACTCTGCGTCTTCACTCTTTCCTAACAACCCTAAACATAACCCTAACCGCAACAAGAAGCTGAACCCGAGTTAGACCCGAAAAAACACGTACGGTGCCACTTTCTGCCATCAAAAAGTGCTCTCAGCGGAAGCCTTTGGGTACACCTGAACTCCCTGGGGGAGCCTTTACGCAACCCCACACTCAACAGGACTCTGCGTCTTCACTCTTTCCTAACAACCCTAAACATAACCCTAACCGCAACAAGAAGCTGAACCCGAGTTAGACCCGAAAAAACACGTACGGTGCCACTTTCTGCCATCAAAAAGTGCTCTCAGCGGAAGCCTTTGGGTACACGTGAACTCCCTGGGGGAGCCTTTACGCAACCCCACACTCAACAGGACTCTGCGTCTTCACTCTTTCCTAACAACCCTAAACATAACCCTAACCGCAACAAGAAGGTGAACCCGAGTTAGACCCGAAAAAACACGTACGGTGCCACTTTCTGCCATCAAAAAGTGCTCTCAGCGGAAGCCTTTGGGTACACCTGAACTCCCTGGGGGAGCCTTTACGCAACCCCACACTCAACAGGACTCTGCGTCTTCACTCTTTCCTAACAACCCTAAACATAACCCTAACCGCAACAAGAAGCTGAACCCGAGTTAGACCCGAAAAAACACGTACGGTGCCACTTTCTGCCATCAAAAAGTGCTCTCAGCGGAAGCCTTTGGGTACACCTGAACTCCCTGGGGGAGCCTTTACGCAACCCCACACTCAACAGGACTCTGCGTCTTCGCTCTTTCCTAACAACCCTAAACATAACCCTAACCGCAACAAGAAGCTGAACCCGAGTTAGACCCGAAAAAACACGTACGGTGCCACTTTCTGCCATCCAAAAGTGCTCTCAGCGGAAGCCTTTGGGTACACCTGAACTCCCTGGGGGAGCCTTTACGCAACCCCACACTCAACAGGACTCTGCGTCTTCACTCTTTCCTAACAACCCTAAACATAACCCTAACCGCAACAAGAAGCTGAACCCGAGTTAGACCCGAAAAAACACGTACGATGCCACTTTCTGCCATCAAAAAGTGCTCTCAGCGGAAGCCTTTGGGTACACCTGAACTCCCTGGGGGAGCCTTTACGCAACCGCACACTCAACAGGACTCTGCGTCTTCACTCTTTCCTAACAACCCTAAACATAACCCTAACCGCAACAAGAAGCTGAACCCGAGTTAGACCCGAAAAAACACGTATTTGCCACTTTCTGCCATCAAAAAGTGCTCTCAGCGGAAGCCTTTGGGTACACGTGAACTCCCTGGGGGAGCCTTTACGCAACCCCACACTCAACAGGACTCTGCGTCTTCACTCTTTCCTAACAACCCTAAACATAACCCTAACCGCAACAAGAAGCTGAACCCGAGTTAGACCCGAAAAAACACGTACGGTGCCACTTTCTGCCATCAAAAAGTGCTCTCAGCGGAAGCCTTTGGGTACACCTGAACTCCCTGGGGGAGCCTTTACGCAACCCCACACTCAACAGGACTCTGCGTCTTCACTCTTTCCTAACAACCCTAAACATAACCCTAACCGCAACAAGAAGCTGAACCCGAGTTAGACCCGAAAAAACACGTACGGTGCCACTTTCTGCCATCAAAAAGTGCTCTCAGCGGAAGCCTTTGGGTACACCTGAACTCCCTGGGGGAGCCTTTACGCAACCCCACACTCAACAGGACTCTGCGTCTTCACTCTTTCCTAACAACCCTAAACATAACCCTAACCGCAACAAGAAGCTGAACCCGAGTTAGACCCGAAAAAACACGTACGGTGCCACTTTCTGCCATCAAAAAGTGCTCTCAGCGGAAGCCTTTGGGTACACCTGAACTCCCTGGGGGAGCCTTTACGCAACCCCACACTCAACAGGACTCTGCGTCTTCACTCTTTCCTAACAACCCTAAACATAACCCTAACCGCAACAAGAAGCTCAACCCGAGTTAGACCCGAAAAAACACGTACGGTGCCACTTTCTGCCATCAAAAAGTGCTCTCAGCGGAAGCCTTTGGGTACACCTGAACTCCCTGGGGGAGCCTTTACGCAACCCCACACTCAACAGGACTCTGCGTCTTCACTCTTTCCTAACAACCCTAAACATAACCCTAACCGCAACAAGAAGCTGAACCCGAGTTAGACCCGAAAAAACACGTACGGTGCCACTTTCTGCCATCAAAAAGTGCTCTCAGCGGAAGCCTCTGGGAACACCTGAACTCCCTGGGGGAGCCTTTACACAACCCCACACTCAACAGGACTCTGCGTCTTCACTCTTTCCTAACAACTCTAAACATAAGCCTAACCGGAACAAGAAGCTCAACCCGAGTTAGACCCGAAAAAACACGTACGGTGCCACTTTCTGCCATCAAAAAGTGCTCTCAGCGGAAGCCTTTGGGTACACCTGAACTCCCTGGGGGAGCCTTTACGCAACCCCACACTCAACAGGACTCTGCGTCTTCACTCTTTCCTAACAACCCTAAACATAACCCTAACCGCAACAAGAAGCTGAACCCGAGTTAGACCCGAAAAAACACGTACGGTGCCACTTTCTGCCATCAAAAAGTGCTCTCAGCGGAAGCCTTTGGGAACACCTGAACTCCCTGGGGGAGCCTTTACACAACCCCACACTCAACAGGACTCTGCGTCTTCACTCTTTCCTAACAACTCTAAACATAAGCCTAACCGGAACAAGAAGCTCAACCCGAGTTAGACCCGAAAAAACACGTACGGTGCCACTTTCTGCCATCAAAAAGTGCTCTCAGCGGAAGCCTTTGGGTACACCTGAACTCCCTGGGGGAGCCTTTACGCAACCCCACACTCAACAGGACTCTGCGTCTTCACTCTTTCCTAACAACCCTAAACATAACCCTAACCGCAACAAGAAGCTGAACCCGAGTTAGACCCGAAAAAACACGTACGGTGCCACTTTCTGCCATCAAAAAGTGCTCTCAGCGGAAGCCTTTGGGTACACCTGAACTCCCTGGGGGAGCCTTTACGCAACCCCACACTCAACAGGACTCTGCGTCTTCACTCTTTCCTAACAACCCTAAACATAACCCTAACCGCAACAAGAAGCTGAACCCGAGTTAGACCCGAAAAAACACGTACGGTGCCACTTTCTGCCATCCAAAAGTGCTCTCAGCGGAAGCCTTTGGGTACACCTGAACTCCCTGGGGGAGCCTTTACGCAACCCCACACTCAACAGGACTCTGCGTCTTCACTCTTTCCTAACAACCCTAAACATAACCCTAACCGCAACAAGAAGCTCAACCCGAGTTAGACCCGAAAAAACACGTACGGTGCCACTTTCTGCCATCAAAAAGTGCTCTCAGCGGAAGCCTTTGGGTACACCTGAACTCCCTGGGGGAGCCTTTACGCAACCCCACACTCAACAGGACTCTGCGTCTTCACTCTTTCCTAACAACCCTAAACATAACCCTAACCGCAACAAGAAGCTGAACCCGAGTTAGACCCGAAAAAACACGTACGGTGCCACTTTCTGCCATCAAAAAGTGCTCTCAGCGGAAGCCTTTGGGTACACCTGAACTCCCTGGGGGAGCCTTTACGCAACCCCACACTCAACAGGACTCTGCGTCTTCACTCTTTCCTAACAACCCTAAACATAACCCTAACCGCAACAAGAAGCTGAACCCGAGTTAGACCCGAAAAAACACGTACGGTGCCACTTTCTGCCATCAAAAAGTGCTCTCAGCGGAAGCCTTTGGGTACACCTGAACTCCCTGGGGGAGCCTTTACGCAACCCCACACTCAACAGGACTCTGCGTCTTCACTCTTTCCTAACAACCCTAAACATAACCCTAACCGCAACAAGAAGCTGAACCCGAGTTAGACCCGAAAAAACACGTACGGTGCCACTTTCTGCCATCCAAAAGTGCTCTCAGCGGAAGCCTTTGGGTACACCTGAACTCCCTGGGGGAGCCTTTACGCAACCCCACACTCAACAGGACTCTGCGTCTTCACTCTTTCCTAACAACCCTAAACATAACCCTAACCGCAACAAGAAGCTGAACCCGAGTTAGACCCGAAAAAACACGTACGGTGCCACTTTCTGCCATCAAAAAGTGCTCTCAGCGGAAGCCTTTGGGTACACGTGAACTCCCTGGGGGAGCCTTTACGCAACCCCACACTCAGCAGGACTCTGCGTCTTCACTCTTTCCTAACAACCCTAAACATAACCCTAACCGCAACAAGAAGCTGAACCCGAGTTAGACCCGAAAAAACACGTACGGTGCCACTTTCTGCCATCAAAAAGTGCTCTCAGCGGAAGCCTTTGGGTACACCTGAACTCCCTGGGGGAGCCTTTACGCAACCCCACACTCAGCAGGACTCTGCGTCTTCACTCTTTCCTAACAACCCTAAACATAACCCTAACCGCAACAAGAAGCTGAACCCGAGTTAGACCCGAAAAAACACGTACGGTGCCACTTTCTGCCATCAAAAAGTGCTCTCAGCGGAAGCCTTTGGGTACACGTGAACTCCCTGGGGGAGCCTTTACGCAACCCCACACTCAACAGGACTCTGCGTCTTCACTCTTTCCTAACAACCCTAAACATAACCCTAACCGCAACAAGAAGCTGAACCCGAGTTAGACCCGAAAAAACACGTACGGTGCCACTTTCTGCCATCAAAAAGTGCTCTCAGCGGAAGCCTTTGGGTACACCTGAACTCCCTGGGGGAGCCTTTACGCAACCCCACACTCAACAGGACTCTGCGTCTTCACTCTTTCCTAACAACCCTAAACATAACCCTAACCGCAACAAGAAGCTGAACCCGAGTTAGACCCGAAAAAACACGTACGGTGCCACTTTCTGCCATCAAAAAGTGCTCTCAGCGGAAGCCTTTGGGTACACCTGAACTCCCTGGGGGAGCCTTTACGCAACCCCACACTCAACAGGACTCTGCGTCTTCACTCTTTCCTAACAACCCTGAACATAACCCTAACCGCAACAAGAAGCTGAACCCGAGTTAGACCCGAAAAAACACGTACGGTGCCACTTTCTGCCATCAAAAAGTGCTCTCAGCGGAAGCCTTTGGGTACACGTGAACTCCCTGGGGGAGCCTTTACGCAACCCCACACTCAACAGGACTCTGCGTCTTCACTCTTTCCTAACAACCCTAAACATAACCCTAACCTCAACAAGAAGCTCAACCCGAGTTAGACCCGAAAAAACACGTACGGTGCCACTTTCTGCCATCAAAAAGTGCTCTCAGCGGAAGCCTTTGGGTACACCTGAACTCCCTGGGGGAGTCTTTACGCAACCCCACACTCAACAGGACTCTGCGTTTTCACTCTTTCCTAACAACCCTAAACATAACCCTAACCGCAACAAGAAGCTGAACCCGAGTTAGACCCGAAAAAACACGTACGGTGCCACTTTCTGCCATCAAAAAGTGCTCTCAGCGGAAGCCTTTGGGTACACCTGAACTCCCTGGGGGAGCCTTTACGCAACCCCACACTCAACAGGACTCTGCGTCTTCACTCTTTCCTAACAACCCTAAACATAACCCTAACCGCAACAAGAAGCTGAACCCGAGTTAGACCCGAAAAAACACGTACGGTGCCACTTTCTGCCATCAAAAAGTGCTCTCAGCGGAAGCCTTTGGGTACACCTGAACTCCCTGGGGGAGCCTTTACGCAACCCCACACTCAACAGGACTCTGCGTCTTCGCTCTTTCCTAACAACCCTAAACATAACCCTAACCGCAACAAGAAGCTGAACCCGAGTTAGACCCGAAAAAACACGTACGGTGCCACTTTCTGCCATCAAAAAGTGCTCTCAGCGGAAGCCTTTGGGTACACCTGAACTCCCTGGGGGAGCCTTTACGCAACCCCACACTCAACAGGACTCTGCGTCTTCACTCTTTCCTAACAACCCTAAACATAACCCTAACCGCAACAAGAAGCTGAACCCGAGTTAGACCCGAAAAAACACGTACGGTGCCACTTTCTGCCATCAAAAAGTGCTCTCAGCGGAAGCCTTTGGGTACACCTGAACTCCCTGGGGGAGCCTTTACGCAACCCCACACTCAACAGGACTCTGCGTCTTCACTCTTTCCTAACAACCCTAAACATAACCCTAACCGCAACAAGAAGCTGAACCCGAGTTAGACCCGAAAAAACACGTACGGTGCCACTTTCTGCCATCAAAAAGTGCTCTCAGCGGAAGCCTTTGGGTACACCTGAACTCCCTGGGGGAGCCTTTACGCAACCCCACACTCAACAGGACTCTGCGTCTTCACTCTTTCCTAACAACCCTAAACATAACCCTAACCGCAACAAGAAGCTGAACCCGAGTTAGACCCGAAAAAGCACGTACGGTGCCACTTTCTGCCATCCAAAAGTGCTCTCAGCGGAAGCCTTTGGGTACACCTGAACTCCCTGGGGGAGCCTTTACGCAACCCCACACTCAACAGGACTCTGCGTCTTCGCTCTTTCCTAACAACCCTAAACATAACCCTAACCGCAACAAGAAGCTGAACCCGAGTTAGACCCGAAAAAACACGTACGGTGCCACTTTCTGCCATCAAAAAGTGCTCTCAGCGGAAGCCTTTGGGTACACCTGAACTCCCTGGGGGAGCCTTTACGCAACCCCACACTCAACAGGACTCTGCGTCTTCACTCTTTCCTAACAACCCTAAACATAACCCTAACCGCAACAAGAAGCTGAACCCGAGTTAGACCCGAAAAAACACGTACGGTGCCACTTTCTGCCATCAAAAAGTGCTCTCAGCGGAAGCCTTTGGGTACACCTGAACTCCCTGGGGGAGCCTTTACGCAACCCCACACTCAACAGGACTCTGCGTCTTCACTCTTTCCTAACAACCCTAAACATAACCCTAACCACAACAAGAAGCTGAACCCGAGTTAGACCCGAAAAAACACGTACGGTGCCACTTTCTGCCATCAAAAAGTGCTCTCAGCGGAAGCCTTTGGGTACACCTGAACTCCCTGGGGGAGCCTTTACGCAACCCCACACTCAACAGGACTCTGCGTCTTCACTCTTTCCTAACAACCCTAAACATAACCCTAACCGCAACAAGAAGCTGAACCCGAGTTAGACCCGAAAAAACACGTACGATGCCACTTTCTGCCATCCAAAAGTGCTCTCAGCGGAAGCCTTTGGGTACACCTGAACTCCCTGGGGGAGCCTTTACGCAACCCCACACTCAACAGGACTCTGCGTCTTCACTCTTTCCTAACAACCCTAAACATAACCCTAACCGCAACAAGAAGCTGAACCCGAGTTAGACCCGAAAAAACACGTACGGTGCCACTTTCTGCCATCAAAAAGTGCTCTCAGCGGAAGCCTTTGGGTACACCTGAACTCCCTGGGGGAGCCTTTACGCAACCCCGCACTCAACAGGACTCTGCGTCTTCACTCTTTCCTAACAACCCTAAACATAACCCTAACCGCAACAAGAAGCTGAACCCGAGTTAGACCCGAAAAAACACGTACGGTGCCACTTTCTGCCATCCAAAAGTGCTCTCAGCGGAAGCCTTTGGGTACACCTGAACTCCCTGGGGGAGCCTTTACGCAACCCCACACTCAACAGGACTCTGCGTCTTCACTCTTTCCTAACAACCCTAAACATAACCCTAACCGCAACAAGAAGCTCAACCCGAGTTAGACCCGAAAAAACACGTACGGTGCCACTTTCTGCCATCAAAAAGTGCTCTCAGCGGAAGCCTTTGGGTACACCTGAACTCCCTGGGGGAGCCTTTACGCAACCCCACACTCAACAGGACTCTGCGTCTTCGCTCTTTCCTAACAACCCTAAACATAACCCTAACCGCAACAAGAAGCTGAACCCGAGTTAGACCCGAAAAAACACGTACGGTGCCACTTTCTGCCATCAAAAAGTGCTCTCAGCGGAAGCCTTTGGGTACACCTGAACTCCCTGGGGGAGCCTTTACGCAACCCCACACTCAACAGGACTCTGCGTCTTCACTCTTTCCTAACAACCCTAAACATAACCCTAACCGCAACAAGAAGCTCAACCCGAGTTAGACCCGAAAAAACACGTACGGTGCCACTTTCTGCCATCAAAAAGTGCTCTCAGCGGAAGCCTTTGGGTACACCTGAACTCCCTGGGGGAGCCTTTACGCAACCCCACACTCAACAGGACTCTGCGTCTTCACTCTTTCCTAACAACCCTAAACATAACCCTAACCGCAACAAGAAGCTGAACCCGAGTTAGACCCGAAAAAACACGTACGGTGCCACTTTCTGCCATCAAAAAGTGCTCTCAGCGGAAGCCTTTGGGTACACCTGAACTCCCTGGGGGAGCCTTTACGCAACCCCACACTCAACAGGACTCTGCGTCTTCGCTCTTTCCTAACAACCCTAAACATAACCCTAACCGCAACAAGAAGCTGAACCCGAGTTAGACCCGAAAAAACACGTACGGTGCCACTTTCTGCCATCAAAAAGTGCTCTCAGCGGAAGCCTTTGGGTACACCTGAACTCCCTGGGGGAGCCTTTACGCAACCCCACACTCAACAGGACTCTGCGTCTTCACTCTTTCCTAACAACCCTAAACATAACCCTAACCGCAACAAGAAGCTGAACCCGAGTTAGACCCGAAAAAACACGTACGGTGCCACTTTCTGCCATCAAAAAGTGCTCTCAGCGGAAGCCTTTGGGTACACCTGAACTCCCTGGGGGAGCCTTTACGCAACCCCACACTCAACAGGACTCTGCGTCTTCACTCTTTCCTAACAACCCTAAACATAACCCTAACCGCAACAAGAAGCTGAACCCGAGTTAGACCCGAAAAAACACGTACGATGCCACTTTCTGCCATCCAAAAGTGCTCTCAGCGGAAGCCTTTGGGTACACCTGAACTCCCTGGGGGAGCCTTTACGCAACCCCACACTCAACAGGGACTCTGCGTCTTCACTCTTTCCTAACAACCCTAAACATAACCCTAACCGCAACAAGAAGCTCAACCCGAGTTAGACCCGAAAAAACACGTACGGTGCCACTTTCTGCCATCAAAAAGTGCTCTCAGCGGAAGCCTTTGGGTACACCTGAACTCCCTGGGGGAGCCTTTACGCAACCCCGCACTCAACAGGACTCTGCGTCTTCACTCTTTCCTAACAACCCTAAACATAACCCTAACCGCAACAAGAAGCTGAACCCGAGTTAGACCCGAAAAAACACGTACGGTGCCACTTTCTGCCATCCAAAAGTGCTCTCAGCGGAAGCCTTTGGGTACACCTGAACTCCCTGGGGGAGCCTTTACGCAACCCCACACTCAACAGGACTCTGCGTCTTCACTCTTTCCTAACAACCCTAAACATAACCCTAACCGCAACAAGAAGCTCAACCCGAGTTAGACCCGAAAAAACACGTACGGTGCCACTTTCTGCCATCAAAAAGTGCTCTCAGCGGAAGCCTTTGGGTACACCTGAACTCCCTGGGGGAGCCTTTACGCAACCCCACACTCAACAGGACTCTGCGTCTTCGCTCTTTCCTAACAACCCTAAACATAACCCTAACCGCAACAAGAAGCTGAACCCGAGTTAGACCCGAAAAAAACACGTACGGTGCCACTTTCTGCCATCAAAAAGTGCTCTCAGCGGAAGCCTTTGGGTACACCTGAACTCCCTGGGGGAGCCTTTACGCAACCCCACACTCAACAGGACTCTGCGTCTTCGCTCTTTCCTAACAACCCTAAACATAACCCTAACCGCAACAAGAAGCTGAACCCGAGTTAGACCCGAAAAAAACACGTACGGTGCCACTTTCTGCCATCAAAAAGTGCTCTCAGCGGAAGCCTTTGGGTACACCTGAACTCCCTGGGGGAGCCTTTACGCAACCCCACACTCAACAGGACTCTGCGTCTTCACTCTTTCCTAACAACCCTAAACATAACCCTAACCGCAACAAGAAGCTGAACCCGAGTTAGACCCGAAAAAAACACGTACGGTGCCACTTTCTGCCATCAAAAAGTGCTCTCAGCGGAAGCCTTTGGGTACACCTGAACTCCCTGGGGGAGCCTTTACGCAACCCCACACTCAACAGGACTCTGCGTCTTCACTCTTTCCTAACAACCCTAAACATAACCCTAACCGCAACAAGAAGCTGAACCCGAGTTAGACCCGAAAAAACACGTACGATGCCACTTTCTGCCATCCAAAAGTGCTCTCAGCGGAAGCCTTTGGGTACACCTGAACTCCCTGGGGGAGCCTTTACGCAACCCCACACTCAACAGGACTCTGCGTCTTCACTCTTTCCTAACAACCCTAAACATAACCCTAACCGCAACAAGAAGCTGAACCCGAGTTAGACCCGAAAAAAACACGTACGGTGCCACTTTCTGCCATCAAAAAGTGCTCTCAGCGGAAGCCTTTGGGTACACCTGAACTCCCTGGGGGAGCCTTTACGCAACCCCGCACTCAACAGGACTCTGCGTCTTCACTCTTTCCTAACAACCCTAAACATAACCCTAACCGCAACAAGAAGCTGAACCCGAGTTAGACCCGAAAAAAACACGTACGGTGCCACTTTCTGCCATCCAAAAGTGCTCTCAGCGGAAGCCTTTGGGTACACCTGAACTCCCTGGGGGAGCCTTTACGCAACCCCACACTCAACAGGACTCTGCGTCTTCACTCTTTCCTAACAACCCTAAACATAACCCTAACCGCAACAAGAAGCTCAACCCGAGTTAGACCCGAAAAAACACGTACGGTGCCACTTTCTGCCATCAAAAAGTGCTCTCAGCGGAAGCCTTTGGGTACACCTGAACTCCCTGGGGGAGCCTTTACGCAACCCCACACTCAACAGGACTCTGCGTCTTCGCTCTTTCCTAACAACCCTAAACATAACCCTAACCGCAACAAGAAGCTGAACCCGAGTTAGACCCGAAAAAACACGTACGGTGCCACTTTCTGCCATCAAAAAGTGCTCTCAGCGGAAGCCTTTGGGTACACCTGAACTCCCTGGGGGAACCTTTACGCAACCCCACACTCAACAGGACTCTGCGTCTTCGCTCTTTCCTAACAACCCTAAACATAACCCTAACCGCAACAAGAAGCTGAACCCGAGTTAGACCCGAAAAAACACGTACGGTGCCACTTTCTGCCATCCAAAAGTGCTCTCAGCGGAAGCCTTTGGGTACACCTGAACTCCCTGGGGGAGCCTTTACGCAACCCCACACTCAACAGGACTCTGCGTCTTCACTCTTTCCTAACAACCCTAAACATAACCCTAACCGCAACAAGAAGCTGAACCCGAGTTAGACCCGAAAAAACACGTACGGTGCCACTTTCTGCCATCAAAAAGTGCTCTCAGCGGAAGCCTTTGGGTACACGTGAACTCCCTGGGGGAGCCTTTACGCAACCCCACACTCAACAGGACTCTGCGTCTTCACTCTTTCCTAACAACCCTAAACATAACCCTAACCGCAACAAGAAGCTGAACCCGAGTTAGACCCGAAAAAACACGTACGGTGCCACTTTCTGCCATCAAAAAGTGCTCTCAGCGGAAGCCTTTGGGTACACCTGAACTCCCTGGGGGAGCCTTTACGCAACCCCACACTCAACAGGACTCTGCGTCTTCACTCTTTCCTAACAACCCTAAACATAACCCTAACCGCAACAAGAAGCTGAACCCGAGTTAGACCCGAAAAAAACACGTACGGTGCCACTTTCTGCCATCAAAAAGTGCTCTCAGCGGAAGCCTTTGGGTACACCTGAACTCCCTGGGGGAGCCTTTACGCAACCCCACACTCAACAGGACTCTGCGTCTTCGCTCTTTCCTAACAACCCTAAACATAACCCTAACCGCAACAAGAAGCTGAACCCGAGTTAGACCCGAAAAAAACACGTACGGTGCCACTTTCTGCCATCAAAAAGTGCTCTCAGCGGAAGCCTTTGGGTACACCTGAACTCCCTGGGGGAGCCTTTACGCAACCCCACACTCAACAGGACTCTGCGTCTTCACTCTTTCCTAACAACCCTAAACATAACCCTAACCGCAACAAGAAGCTGAACCCGAGTTAGACCCGAAAAAAACACGTACGGTGCCACTTTCTGCCATCAAAAAGTGCTCTCAGCGGAAGCCTTTGGGTACACCTGAACTCCCTGGGGGAGCCTTTACGCAACCCCACACTCAACAGGACTCTGCGTCTTCACTCTTTCCTAACAACCCTAAACATAACCCTAACCGCAACAAGAAGCTGAACCTGAGTTAGACCCGAAAAAACACGTACAGTGCCACTTTCTGCCATCAAAAAGTGCTCTCAGCGGAAGCCTTTGGGTACACCTGAACTCCCTGGGGGAGCCTTTACGCAACCCCACACTCAACAGGACTCTGCGTCTTCACTCTTTCCTAACAACCCTAAACATAACCCTAACCGCAACAAGAAGCTGAACCCGAGTTAGACCCGAAAAAACACGTACGGTGCCACTTTCTGCCATCAAAAAGTGCTCTCAGCGGAAGCCTTTGGGTACACCTGAACTCCCTGGGGGAGCCTTTACGCAACCCCACACTCAACAGGACTCTGCGTCTTCACTCTTTCCTAACAACCCTAAACATAACCCTAACCGCAACAAGAAGCTGAACCCGAGTTAGACCCGAAAAAACACGTACGGTGCCACTTTCTGCCATCCAAAAGTGCTCTCAGCGGAAGCCTTTGGGTACACCTGAACTCCCTGGGGGAGCCTTTACGCAACCCCACACTCAACAGGACTCTGCGTCTTCGCTCTTTCCTAACAACCCTAAACATAACCCTAACCGCAACAAGAAGCTGAACCCGAGTTAGACCCGAAAAAACACGTACGGTGCCACTTTCTGCCATCAAAAAGTGCTCTCAGCGGAAGCCTTTGGGTACACCTGAACTCCCTGGGGGAGCCTTTACGCAACCGCACACTCAACAGGACTCTGCGTCTTCACTCTTTCCTAACAACCCTAAACATAACCCTAACCGCAACAAGAAGCTGAACCCGAGTTAGACCCGAAAAAACACGTACGGTGCCACTTTCTGCCATCCAAAAGTGCTCTCAGCGGAAGCCTTTGGGTACACCTGAACTCCCTGGGGGAGCCTTTACGCAACCCCACACTCAACAGGACTCTGCGTCTTCGCTCTTTCCTAACAACCCTAAACATAACCCTAACCGCAACAAGAAGCTGAACCCGAGTTAGACCCGAAAAAACACGTACGGTGCCACTTTCTGCCATCAAAAAGTGCTCTCAGCGGAAGCCTTTGGGTACACCTGAACTCCCTGGGGGAGCCTTTACGCAACCCCACACTCAACAGGACTCTGCGTCTTCACTCTTTCCTAACAACCCTAAACATAACCCTAACCGCAACAAGAAGCTCAACCCGAGTTAGACCCGAAAAAACACGTACGGTGCCACTTTCTGCCATCAAAAAGTGCTCTCAGCGGAAGCCTTTGGGTACACGTGAACTCCCTGGGGGAGCCTTTACGCAACCCCACACTCAACAGGACTCTGCGTCTTCACTCTTTCCTAACAACCCTAAACATAACCCTAACCGCAACAAGAAGCTGAACCCGAGTTAGACCCGAAAAAACACGTACGGTGCCACTTTCTGCCATCCAAAAGTGCTCTCAGCGGAAGCCTTTGGGTACACCTGAACTCCCTGGGGGAGCCTTTACGCAACCCCACACTCAACAGGACTCTGCGTCTTCACTCTTTCCTAACAACCCTAAACATAACCCTAACCGCAACAAGAAGCTGAACCCGAGTTAGACCCGAAAAAACACGTACGGTGCCACTTTCTGCCATCAAAAAGTGCTCTCAGCGGAAGCCTTTGGGTACACCTGAACTCCCTGGGGGAGCCTTTACGCAACCCCGCACTCAGCAGGACTCTGCGTCTTCTCTCTTTCCTAACAACCCTAAACATAACCCTAACCGCAACAAGAAGCTGAACCCGAGTTAGACCCGAAAAAACACGTACGGTGCCACTTTCTGCCATCAAAAAGTGCTCTCAGCGGAAGCCTTTGGGTACACCTGAACTCCCTGGGGGAGCCTTTACGCAACCCCACACTCAACAGGACTCTGCGTCTTCACTCTTTCCTAACAACCCTAAACATAACCCTAACCGCAACAAGAAGCTGAACCCGAGTTAGACCCGAAAAAACACGTACGGTGCCACTTTCTGCCATCAAAAAGTGCTCTCAGCGGAAGCCTTTGGGTACACCTGAACTCCCTGGGGGAGCCTTTACGCAACCCCACACTCAACAGGACTCTGCGTCTTCGCTCTTTCCTAACAACCCTAAACATAACCCTAACCGCAACAAGAAGCTGAACCCGAGTTAGACCCGAAAAAACACGTACGGTGCCACTTTCTGCCATCCAAAAGTGCTCTCAGCGGAAGCCTTTGGGTACACCTGAACTCCCTGGGGGAGCCTTTACGCAACCCCACACTCAACAGGACTCTGCGTCTTCACTCTTTCCTAACAACCCTAAACATAACCCTAACCGCAACAAGAAGCTGAACCCGAGTTAGACCCGAAAAAACACGTACGGTGCCACTTTCTGCCATCAAAAAGTGCTCTCAGCGGAAGCCTTTGGGTACACCTGAACTCCCTGGGGGAGCCTTTACGCAACCCCACACTCAACAGGACTCTGCGTCTTCACTCTTTCCTAACAACCCTAAACATAACCCTAACCGCAACAAGAAGCTGAACCCGAGTTAGACCCGAAAAAACACGTACGGTGCCACTTTCTGCCATCAAAAAGTGCTCTCAGCGGAAGCCTTTGGGTACACCTGAACTCCCTGGGGGAGCCTTTACGCAACCCCACACTCAACAGGACTCTGCGTCTTCACTCTTTCCTAACAACCCTAAACATAACCCTAACCGCAACAAGAAGCTGAACCCGAGTTAGACCCGAAAAAACACGTACGGTGCCACTTTCTGCCATCAAAAAGTGCTCTCAGCGGAAGCCTTTGGGTACACCTGAACTCCCTGGGGGAGCCTTTACGCAACCCCACACTCAACAGGACTCTGCGTCTTCACTCTTTCCTAACAACCCTAAACATAACCCTAACCGCAACAAGAAGCTGAACCCGAGTTAGACCCGAAAAAACACGTACGGTGCCACTTTCTGCCATCAAAAAGTGCTCTCAGCGGAAGCCTTTGGGTACACCTGAACTCCCTGGGGGAGCCTTTACGCAACCCCACACTCAACAGGACTCTGCGTCTTCACTCTTTCCTAACAACCCTAAACATAACCCTAACCGCAACAAGAAGCTGAACCCGAGTTAGACCCGAAAAAACACGTACGGTGCCACTTTCTGCCATCAAAAAGTGCTCTCAGCGGAAGCCTTTGGGTACACCTGAACTCCCTGGGGGAGCCTTTACGCAACCCCACACTCAACAGGACTCTGCGTCTTCACTCTTTCCTAACAACCCTAAACATAACCCTAACCGCAACAAGAAGCTGAACCCGAGTTAGACCCGAAAAAACACGTACGGTGCCACTTTCTGCCATCAAAAAGTGCTCTCAGCGGAAGCCTTTGGGTACACCTGAACTCCCTGGGGGAGCCTTTACGCAACCCCACACTCAACAGGACTCTGCGTCTTCACTCTTTCCTAACAACCCTAAACATAACCCTAACCGCAACAAGAAGCTGAACCCGAGTTAGACCCGAAAAAACACGTACGGTGCCACTTTCTGCCATCAAAAAGTGCTCTCAGCGGAAGCCTTTGGGTACACCTGAACTCCCTGGGGGAGCCTTTACGCAACCCCACACTCAACAGGACTCTGCGTCTTCACTCTTTCCTAACAACCCTAAACATAACCCTAACCGCAACAAGAAGCTGAACCCGAGTTAGACCCGAAAAAACACGTACGGTGCCACTTTCTGCCATCAAAAAGTGCTCTCAGCGGAAGCCTTTGGGTACACCTGAACTCCCTGGGGGAGCCTTTACGCAACCCCACACTCAACAGGACTCTGCGTCTTCACTCTTTCCTAACAACCCTAAACATAACCCTAACCGCAACAAGAAGCTGAACCCGAGTTAGACCCGAAAAAACACGTACGGTGCCACTTTCTGCCATCAAAAAGTGCTCTCAGCGGAAGCCTTTGGGTACACCTGAACTCCCTGGGGAGCCTTTACGCAACCCCACACTCAACAGGACTCTGCGTCTTCACTCTTTCCTAACAACCCTAAACATAACCCTAACCGCAACAAGAAGCTGAACCCGAGTTAGACCCGAAAAAACACGTACGGTGCCACTTTCTGCCATCAAAAAGTGCTCTCAGCGGAAGCCTTTGGGTACACCTGAACTCCCTGGGGGAGCCTTTACGCAACCCCACACTCAACAGGACTCTGCGTCTTCACTCTTTCCTAACAACCCTAAACATAACCCTAACCGCAACAAGAAGCTGAACCCGAGTTAGACCCGAAAAAACACGTACGGTGCCACTTTCTGCCATCAAAAAGTGCTCTCAGCGGAAGCCTTTGGGTACACCTGAACTCCCTGGGGGAGCCTTTACGCAACCCCACACTCAACAGGACTCTGCGTCTTCACTCTTTCCTAACAACCCTAAACATAACCCTAACCGCAACAAGAAGCTGAACCCGAGTTAGACCCGAAAAAACACGTACGGTGCCACTTTCTGCCATCAAAAAGTGCTCTCAGCGGAAGCCTTTGGGTACACCTGAACTCCCTGGGGGAGCCTTTACGCAACCCCACACTCAACAGGACTCTGCGTCTTCACTCTTTCCTAACAACCCTAAACATAACCCTAACCGCAACAAGAAGCTGAACCCGAGTTAGACCCGAAAAAACACGTACGGTGCCACTTTCTGCCATCAAAAAGTGCTCTCAGCGGAAGCCTTTGGGTACACCTGAACTCCCTGGGGGAGCCTTTACGCAACCCCACACTCAACAGGACTCTGCGTCTTCACTCTTTCCTAACAACCCTAAACATAACCCTAACCGCAACAAGAAGCTGAACCCGAGTTAGACCCGAAAAAACACGTACGGTGCCACTTTCTGCCATCAAAAAGTGCTCTCAGCGGAAGCCTTTGGGTACACCTGAACTCCCTGGGGGAGCCTTTACGCAACCCCACACTCAACAGGACTCTGCGTCTTCACTCTTTCCTAACAACCCTAAACATAACCCTAACCGCAACAAGAAGCTGAACCCGAGTTAGACCCGAAAAAACACGTACGGTGCCACTTTCTGCCATCAAAAAGTGCTCTCAGCGGAAGCCTTTGGGTACACCTGAACTCCCTGGGGGAGCCTTTACGCAACCCCACACTCAACAGGACTCTGCGTCTTCGCTCTTTCCTAACAACCCTAAACATAACCCTAACCGCAACAAGAAGCTGAACCCGAGTTAGACCCGAAAAAACACGTACGGTGCCACTTTCTGCCATCAAAAAGTGCTCTCAGCGGAAGCCTTTGGGTACACCTGAACTCCCTGGGGGAGCCTTTACGCAACCCCACACTCAACAGGACTCTGCGTCTTCACTCTTTCCTAACAACCCTAAACATAACCCTAACCGCAACAAGAAGCTGAACCCGAGTTAGACCCGAAAAAACACGTACGGTGCCACTTTCTGCCATCAAAAAGTGCTCTCAGCGGAAGCCTTTGGGTACACCTGAACTCCCTGGGGGAGCCTTTACGCAACCCCACACTCAACAGGACTCTGCGTCTTCACTCTTTCCTAACAACCCTAAACATAACCCTAACCGCAACAAGAAGCTGAACCCGAGTTAGACCCGAAAAAACACGTACGGTGCCACTTTCTGCCATCAAAAAGTGCTCTCAGCGGAAGCCTTTGGGTACACCTGAACTCCCTGGGGGAGCCTTTACGCAACCCCACACTCAACAGGACTCTGCGTCTTCACTCTTTCCTAACAACCCTAAACATAACCCTAACCGCAACAAGAAGCTGAACCCGAGTTAGACCCGAAAAAACACGTACGGTGCCACTTTCTGCCATCAAAAAGTGCTCTCAGCGGAAGCCTTTGGGTACACCTGAACTCCCTGGGGGAGCCTTTACGCAACCCCACACTCAACAGGACTCTGCGTCTTCACTCTTTCCTAACAACCCTAAACATAACCCTAACCGCAACAAGAAGCTGAACCCGAGTTAGACCCGAAAAAACACGTACGGTGCCACTTTCTGCCATCAAAAAGTGCTCTCAGCGGAAGCCTTTGGGTACACCTGAACTCCCTGGGGGAGCCTTTACGCAACCCCACACTCAACAGGACTCTGCGTCTTCACTCTTTCCTAACAACCCTAAACATAACCCTAACCGCAACAAGAAGCTGAACCCGAGTTAGACCCGAAAAAACACGTACGGTGCCACTTTCTGCCATCAAAAAGTGCTCTCAGCGGAAGCCTTTGGGTACACCTGAACTCCCTGGGGGAGCCTTTACGCAACCCCACACTCAACAGGACTCTGCGTCTTCACTCTTTCCTAACAACCCTAAACATAACCCTAACCGCAACAAGAAGCTGAACCCGAGTTAGACCCGAAAAAACACGTACGGTGCCACTTTCTGCCATCAAAAAGTGCTCTCAGCGGAAGCCTTTGGGTACACCTGAACTCCCTGGGGGAGCCTTTACGCAACCCCACACTCAACAGGACTCTGCGTCTTCACTCTTTCCTAACAACCCTAAACATAACCCTAACCGCAACAAGAAGCTGAACCCGAGTTAGACCCGAAAAAACACGTACGGTGCCACTTTCTGCCATCAAAAAGTGCTCTCAGCGGAAGCCTTTGGGTACACCTGAACTCCCTGGGGGAGCCTTTACGCAACCCCACACTCAACAGGACTCTGCGTCTTCACTCTTTCCTAACAACCCTAAACATAACCCTAACCGCAACAAGAAGCTGAACCCGAGTTAGACCCGAAAAAACACGTACGGTGCCACTTTCTGCCATCAAAAAGTGCTCTCAGCGGAAGCCTTTGGGTACACCTGAACTCCCTGGGGGAGCCTTTACGCAACCCCACACTCAACAGGACTCTGCGTCTTCACTCTTTCCTAACAACCCTAAACATAACCCTAACCGCAACAAGAAGCTGAACCCGAGTTAGACCCGAAAAAACACGTACGGTGCCACTTTCTGCCATCAAAAAGTGCTCTCAGCGGAAGCCTTTGGGTACACGTGAACTCCCTGGGGGAGCCTTTACGCAACCCCACACTCAACAGGACTCTGCGTCTTCACTCTTTCCTAACAACCCTAAACATAACCCTAACCGCAACAAGAAGCTGAACCCGAGTTAGACCCGAAAAAACACGTACGGTGCCACTTTCTGCCATCAAAAAGTGCTCTCAGCGGAAGCCTTTGGGTTCCCTGGGGGCAACCCCACACTCAACAGGACTCTGCGTCTTCACTCTTTCCTAACAACCCTAAACATAACCCTAACCGCAACAAGAAGCTGAACCCGAGTTAGACCCGAAAAACACGTACGGTGCCACTTTCTGCCATCAAAAAGTGCTCTCAGCGGAAGCCTTTGGG
>NW_028153706.1:0-117000 GCF_964211835.1 Anser anser
ACCACAGCGTGCCGATGGACATCTTTCTGTGCCAAAAGAAACAAGTGCTTTGTCCTCTTGATATCAAAGGTAGCCACCTATAGTTACGGAACCATGCACAAGACCTTAACTCTGACCAGCAGGAAAACTTAGGACAACTGAGTGCAGATCCTGCCAATTTCTACCAGTTCCAACTGTGCTTTAAGTCTCATTGCAAAGCCTCAGTTAGAAAAAGGATCACCTCAGGGTATCCAACAAGAAGAAGAGTTGTTTTCTTTTTTTTCTTTTTTTTTTTTTTTTTTTTAATATACCATAGGACTATGCAGTTCAATCATCAATCATCTTGGAAAGCTCAAGGAGGAGGTCATCCTCATCCTTCCCTGGGTCCAAGTCGAGCTCGGCTTCCAGTATGCCGTCTGAGAGTTCCCAAAGTAGCATCTCTAAATCCTCGTCTACAGATACGGGCGCGTTGCCTGTGGAACTCAGCCGGCGTGTCCTTGCTTCTTCTAGCTGGGAAGAAGCTGAAGTCGAGCTTGAGAACTCCATTGGCTCCACGGATTCTGCCTGGCTTCCAAGATGTGCTTCAGGTCTTGGCAGAGCAAGGAAGAGAACAATCAGTATATGCCATTTCTTAACGGGAAATCCCTTTTCTGCAAACCGGCTCTTAAAACCGTAGCCAACCCCTCCTGCACTTCAATCTTACCCAGGGATTGTTATTCAATTAACCCAGGGCTACATTTAGAGCCCAATATATTAGCAGGTACATTTTTCAGTTTGGGGGTTTCTCTGTGAAGCCAGAGCACCCGGAGTCTAGCAAAGATGGGAAACCAACATGGCCTCCCGGAAGCCCAGTGTCCGAGAACTACATCTCCCGGCATGCTCTGGGAAAACAATATGGACTCCCGGAAACCCGGTGGCCAAGAACTACATTTCCCAGCACTCCCCAGAAAATTGAGCCTCGCACCTTGCCGTAGGACGCCATTTTTTGCTCTGTTACATTACCGGTTTCGTGTTTATGGAGGGTTTTCCCGCCGTTTTGGGGGGTTTCCCCTCAATTTCGGGTTTTCAGCTCTCCATTTCAGAGTTCTTCCCCGCAATTTTGGGGTTCCTTCCCCTAATTTGGTGCTTCGCCCCCCCCCCACTTTTGGGGTTCCCCCTCCATTTTGGGGATTCCCCCCAATTCCAAGCCCCCCACAATTTTGGAGGCCCCCACCATCCTTTCTTGGCCTGCCACCCTAATATTAAGGTTCTTTCCCCCAATGTTGGGGTTCTCACCACATGTTTGAGGTTCCTTCCCTTAATTTGGGGCTTAGCTCCCCGGGATCTGGGGCTTTAACCCCAATTTTGGGGGTCCCCCCCAAGTTTGGGGATTCCTCCCCAGGTCTGGGGGGGGTCCACATTCAATTCTGGAATTTCACACTTCCATTTAAGTCTTCTTCCCCCCAATTTGGGGGTTCACCCACCCAATTTTGGGGGTTCCTCCCCTAATTTGGGGGGGCCCGACCAATTTTGGGGGTCCCCCCCAATTGTAGAGTCCCCCACCCTCCTTTTTTGGGTTCCCCCCTAATATTAAAGAGTTCTTCCGCCCAATTTTGGGGGACCCCACAATTTGGCCGTTCCTTCCCCTAACTTTGGGCTTCAACCCTTCGATTTTGGGGGGGGCTCCCCCCCTCTTATTTTGGCCTTCCGCCCTAATATTAGGCCTAACCCCTAAGAACCTTGACCCCTAAGCCTATGGCAACCACGGATCTAACCCTAACCCCTACCCCAACAAACCCTAGAAACCCTAACCCTAAAAACCCTTGCAGCCCTAACCCGATAAAATTTACCACACTAAACCCCTGAAGACTGTTCTGGGGGGTCCACATTCAATTCTGGAATTTCACACTTCCATTTAAGTGTTCTGCCCCCCCAATATGGGGGTTCGCCCACCCAATTTTGGGGGTTCCTCCCCTAATTGGGGGGGACACAACCAATTTTGGGGGGGACACAACCAATTTTGGGGGGGACACAACCAATTTTAGAGTCCCCCACCCTCCTTTTTTGGGTTTCCCCCAATATTAAGAGCTCTTCCGCTCAATTTTGGGGGACCCCACAATTTTGACGTTCCTTCCCCTAACTTTGGGCTTCAACCCTTCAATTTTGGGTGGGCTCCTCCCCTCTTATTTTGGCCTTCCGCCCTAATATTAGGCCTAACCCCTAAGAACCTTGACCCCTAAGCCTATGGCAACCACGGATCTAACCCTAACCCCTACCCCAACAAACCCTAGAAACCCTAACCCTAAAAACCCTTACAGCCCTAACCCGATAAAATTTACCACACTAAACCCCTGAAGACTGTTCTGGGGGGTCCACATTCAATTCTGGAATTTCACACTTCCATTTAAGTCTTCTTCCCCCCAATTTGGGGGTTCGCCCACCCAATTTTGGGGGTTCCTCCCCTAATTTGGGGGGGACACAACCGATTTTAGAGTCCCCCACCCTCCTTTTTTGGGTTCCCCCCTAATATTAAAAGTTCTTCCGCCCAATTTTGGGGGACCCCACAATTTTGACGTTCCTTCCCCTAACTTGGGGCTTCAACCCTTCAATTTTGGGGGGGGCTCCCACCCTCTTATTTTGGCCTTCCGCCCTAATATTAGGCCTAACCCCTAAGAACCTTGACCCCTAACGCTGTGGCAACCACGGATCTAACCCTAACCCCTACCCCAACAAACCCTAGAAACCCTAACCCTAAAAACCCTTACAGCCCTAACCCGATAAAATTTACCACACTAAACCCCTGAAGACTGTTCTGGGGGGTCCACATTCAATTCTGGAATTTCACACTTCCATTTAAGTGTTCTGCCCCCCCAATATGGGGGTTCGCCCACCCAATTTTGGGGGTTCCTCCCCTAATTGGGGGGGACACAACCAATTTTGGGGGGGACACAACCAATTTGGGGGGGTCCCCCCAATTTTAGAGTCCCCCACCCTCCTTTTTTGGGTTTCCCCCAATATTAAGAGCTCTTCCGCCCAATTTTGGGGGACCCCACAATTTTGACGTTTCTTCCCCTAAATTGGGGCTTCGACCCTTCAATTTTGGGGGGGGCTCCCCCCTTAGTTTGGCCTTCCACCCTAATATTGGGCCTTACCTCTAAGAACCCTGACCCCTAACACTACGGCTCCCACGGATCTAACCCTAACCCCTACCCCAAAAAACCCTAGAAACCCTAACCCTAAAAACCCTTACAGTCCTAACCCGATAAAATTTACCACACTAGACCTACGCCTAAAAGCCCTAACCCTAAAAATTAAGACCCTCTAAACCCTAACCCAAAACGTAAAGATTCTCAAAGCCCTAACGCTGGAGACCCTAACCTTAAAAAAAAAAAAATAAGACCTTAAAACCCTAACCCTAAATACCTGACCATAACTAAAACCCTAAGACCCTAACCCTAAAAACCCTATCAACACTAAAACCACAAAATACTTTAAAACCTTAACACACTAACCCCCAAACCCTAACCCTTATAACTCCAACCCTAACAACCTTAAAATCCTAACCCTAAACCCTGGAAACCCTAACCCTGAAACCCAACCCTAGTGCCTTAGCCCTGAAACCTTAAAACCCTAACACCTTATTAGAAACACTCTGTAACCAATACCATAGGCTCAGGCAAGTATCTCAGTGAGGTAGCATTTTTATTCACGATTGCAATGGCAGGCGTCCCACAAGCCACCTACTAGTTCCATAACACAGTTTATATAATTTTTTTTTTCCTCTCGGTGACCAGGACCCTCCCCAGTTTCCCCGTTGACTGAGTAATCCATGTTCACGATCTATCCAGTGCTTCACAGAAAATACACAGCTGCTGGCCTGTTACTAGTCAATTTTATTTTTTTCTTGACTGTTTTCCTCTTTGAGGTGGTAATGTTTCTTACACCGTGATTTCCACCCAATTGCTCTAAGGATTCTGGTTGTCTGCATTTTACAAGGTTGTCTGTTAAGCTTTCTTATCACTGCAAGCATATATCAATACCACCTTCCTTCCCTCTAAACGATGTAACTCTGTGCAAAAACATTTTTATTCCCACAACCTTGATCCCCTTACCCTAAAATCCTTATTCTCTTTAACCGTAACAACTCTAACCACAACCCTAACCCTTCATATCAACCCCCCGACGCTAATGACACTGACTAATGATCCAAACCCCAAACCCCAGGCAACCAACAAAGAAACAGACACAAAGCTGAAAACTACAAAAAAGGCAAAACCCTGGATACAGACCCCAGATCACAAACACGCTACCAAAATGCTACAGAAAAGCCCCAGACGCAGGCCCCAAGCACTACAGCTAGGCCCCAGAAGCTCTAGACACATCCCAAAGCCAAAATGCAATCCCCAAACACTACAGAAAAGCCCCCAAACACCAGACACAGGCTGCAGAAGTCTACAAGCAGGCCCCAGCCACACCCGGATGCAGACCCCAACTGTCCACAAGCAGCTCCCAACCCACCCCCCCCATGAACTGGACCCCCCCCCACCACCACCCAGATGCATGCCCCAGGCCCCAGGCCTCAGCCCCAGCCCCCACACCCCAGACTCAGGCCCCAAAGGTGTACAACCAGCTCCCAACTGCCCCCCTCAAAGGGAGGCCCCAAAGCCTGCCAGAGGACCCTAGAGCGTACAAGCAGCTCCCAACCCCCCCGGCACAGGCCCCAACCCCCCCCCAGACACAGGCCCCAAAGATGTACAAGCAACTCCCCATCCTCCCCAGAGGCACGCCCCAAAGGTGTACAAACAGCCCCAACCCCCCAAGACCCAGACCCCTACAGCGTAGAAGCAGCTCCCAACCCCATGCCCCCAAGGCACATGCCCCAACCCCTCCCCCAAGGCAGGCCCTAACAGTGTACAAGCAGCTCCCACCCCCCCCCAGACGCAGGCCCTAAAGGTGTACAAGCAGGCCCCTACAGTATACAAGCAGCTCACAACCACCCCCCCAAAGGCAGGCCCCAAGCCCCTCCAGATGCAAGCCCGAAAGGTTAAAACCAGCTCCAACCCCCTAACCCCCCCCGCCCCGCGCAGACGCAGGCCCCAAAGGTGTACAAGCAGTTCCCAACCCCTCCAAGGCAGGCCCCAAAAGTGTACAGGCAGGCCCCTACAGTGTAGAAACGCTCCAACCCCCCCCCGCTTCCACCTCGAGGGAGGCCCTCCCCCCCCAGTATACACGAAGCTCCCAACCCCCTCTCAGAGGAATGCCTAAAAAAGTATACAAGCAGCTCCTAACACCCCCCCCCCCCCCCCCCCCCAAAAGAGGCAGTCCCCAAAGGTGTACAAGCAGGCCCTCAAATCCCTTAGGTGTACAAGCAGGCCCTTCAAATCCCTTAGCCCCTGCGCCAGCTTTATTGGCGAGCAGCGAGGCTGGGGGGGGAGGGGGGCAAGACAGCCTTAAATAAAATACAAATATAAAAAGTGTTATAAATGGCTGTTATAAATCCAAATAGGATTACAATCAAAGTTTACAATTTATTAAACGAATAGAGGCAAGCAAGCAGCGCTGGGTGCGCCGGGAGTCTCTGCTCCCCCAGGACGCACGCCTGTTACGTAAGGCGGCTGGTTTTGATGCTCCCAGGCTAATACATATTCATTACTACTTCGAGAAGAGGCAGGGTTATTAGAATTGGTTTCCGGAATCCGAAACCCCTCCCAGGGGCGCCTGCGTACCAGTCTCTGGTGGTCTCTCGGGGCTTGCTCGGGCTGAATGCTGGTTGTCTTCCTCTCAGGCTTTTGTCCTTCAATTGTCCTTCAGCTTCCCCTTCCTCCTCGTTTGGGAGCCTCTGCGCCGGATTTCAGAAACTCTAGCAACATCCCCTGCAGTAGTCAGCACTTTTCCCTAAAAACCCCTTTGTTCTCTTATCACCTAGACCCGGGCCTCGATGGTAACCCTTCAAATCCCTTAGTGACACGAATTGCTGGACCATTCCTTACAAAAGGAAGGATAAAATATGTAGAGGAGCAATGGCACCCACGAAAGCCCGGCGCCGCGGGCAGAGGCAGCGAAGGTTGACGGCAGAACAGTGCTCGGTTTGAACACGGAGAGGGAAAGCGAGGGGAAGGTGGCCGAAGCCGGCCGCAGTCTCTGAGCTCTCCTCCTCCTGATTGTTTTCTCTCAAAGCCATTTCTGTCTGTGTGCGGGCACCCGGAGCCGGCAGAAGTCCCCGTGAAGTCCTTCGGCAGGACGGAGGGCTGCGTGGGCTCCAGTGAGAGAGGGAGTTAGGAGAATCTTATCAAGTAGAGATAGAGCGCTGACAGCGTTAAACTAGGATGCTACTTAGTGTCTTTGCTAACTATGGTGCATTGTGCCAATTAACTAAAGCAAGAAGCCTTGGGCCCCTTACCAAGGTCAGTCTCCTAATAAGAGAGTGAGCCTGTCTTAAGAAACTGGGAGAAACTGGTCCTGCAGATGGACAAGAGCCAAGGAGCAACTGAGTCTGTGCAAAGACAAGAGGTCAACTAGCGGTGACGAGGAAGAGTCATCAATCTTCATGCCCACGACCTCCCGTGCTGCCCAGCGCTGAATAAACATACCTACTTTACAATCTCACTGATTGTGGAGTCCCTTTTCCGCAAGTCACTAGCAGCGGTTTCTTCCGCAGAGGTGTTCCCAGAGCCGCTTCAAAGCTTCCCTCGCGGAGCTGGGGCGTCGCAGGGGGTCGTCAAAGCACGCACACACACACACACACACACACACGCACACACACAGGCGTTGTTGTCCAAACAGAAAGTATTTACAACAAATTCGACAAGCGGTTTTCCTCTGCCAGCAGCAAATGCCTGAGGGCCCCTACAGCTTCACAAATCATAGCACAAAGAGCCTAAAGTTCCTCTAAAATTTAGGGAAATGATTCAAAATAGATCTGCTAGGGGAAAACGATCACTGGCGGCAGGGTACACAATACACGCGAGTCTCAGCTCTCCTCCGCAGGGTCAGTGCCCACGCCCAAGTGCGACGCTGATGGCACCCGAACATTTGCTGTAGCAGGCAGCAGAGCCAGCAGCTCAGGGGAGCAATTTTAAAAACCAGGAGGCACTTAAACCAACCCTTAATTGACCCAGTTACTGCAGGAGAGTCCCGACTACTCGCCCTGGAGTCCTACTGTCACCAACAAAAAGCACCAACCAAAGCTTGGGGGAACTTTGGTACAGCACAAGAGAAGGGAGTGGGGGTAGCGTAGCCGTATCGCAGAGCTGCTGCTTTTCACACCATTTTATCATCCCCGATAATTGAAAGTAAGGCCGGGTGGGCTGACCCCACCACCACCACTCCTGGCAGCATGTTTGGTCCACAACGCTAGAATAATTATTTTGCTCCCTCCCGCCCCTACAGCTTCATCATCTGAAAAGATTACAGTCAAAACAATGGCATACACAAATAAAAGTCAAGAGTTGACATAGTAACTCCGGGATTTGGGTATCAACTGTCCGAGAAATCAGAACACCCAGGCTTCACAATGTGCCCAACATCGAGCTGTGCCAAGGGGGGCGGAAGGAAGAAGCTTTCCGTTTAAGCCTTCAGAGCATCGCTCCATCACTACGTCAATTCACAGCCACCACAGCGTGCCGATGGACATCTTTCTGTGCCAAAAGAAACAAGTGCTTTGTCCTCTTGATATCAAAGGTAGCCACCTATAGTTACGGAACCATGCACAAGACCTTAACTCTGACCAGCAGGAAAACTTAGGACAACTGAGTGCAGATCCTGCCAATTTCTACCAGTTCCAACTGTGCTTTAAGTCTCATTGCAAAGCCTCAGTTAGAAAAAGGATCACCTCAGGGTATCCAACAAGAAGAAGAGTTGTTTTCTTTTTTTTCTTTTTTTTTTTTTTTTTAATATACCATAGGACTATGCAGTTCAATCATCAATCATCTTGGAAAGCTCAAGGAGGAGGTCATCCTCATCCTTCCCTGGGTCCAAGTCGAGCTCGGCTTCCAGTATGCCGTCTGAGAGTTCCCAAAGTAGCATCTCTAAATCCTCGTCTACAGATACGGGCGCGTTGCCTGTGGAACTCAGCCGGCGTGTCCTTGCTTCTTCTAGCTGGGAAGAAGCTGAAGTCGAGCTTGAGAACTCCATTGGCTCCACGGATTCTGCCTGGTTTCCAAGATGTGCTTCAGGTCTTGGCAGAGCAAGGAAGAGAACAATCAGTATATGCCATTTCTTAACGGGAAATCCCTTTTCTGCAAACCGGCTCTTAAAACCGTAGCCAACCCCTCCTGCACTTCAATCTTACCCAGGGATTGTTATTCAATTAACCCAGGGCTACATTTAGAGCCCAATATATTAGCAGGTACATTTTTCAGTTTGGGGGTTTCTCTGTGAAGCCAGAGCACCCGGAGTCTAGCAAAGATGGGAAACCAACATGGCCTCCCGGAAGCCCAGTGTCCGAGAACTACATCTCCCGGCATGCTCTGGGAAAACAATATGGACTCCCGGAAACCCGGTGGCCAAGAACTACATTTCCCAGCACTCCCCAGAAAATTGAGCCTCGCACCTTGCCGTAGGACGCCATTTTTTGCTCTGTTACATTACCGGTTTCGTGTTTATGGAGGGTTTTCCCGCCGTTTTGGGGGGTTTCCCCTCAATTTCGGGTTTTCAGCTCTCCATTTCAGAGTTCTTCCCCGCAATTTTGGGGTTCCTTCCCCTAATTTGGTGCTTCGCCCCCCCCCCACTTTTGGGGTTCCCCCTCCATTTTGGGGATTCCCCCCAATTCCAAGCCCCCCACAATTTTGGAGGCCCCCACCATCCTTTCTTGGCCTGCCACCCTAATATTAAGGTTCTTTCCCCCAATGTTGGGGTTCTCACCACATGTTTGAGGTTCCTTCCCTTAATTTGGGGCTTAGCTCCCCGGGATCTGGGGCTTTAACCCCAATTTTGGGGGTCCCCCCCAAGTTTGGGGATTCCTCCCCAGGTCTGGGGGGGGTCCACATTCAATTCTGGAATTTCACACTTCCATTTAAGTCTTCTTCCCCCCAATTTGGGGGTTCACCCACCCAATTTTGGGGGTTCCTCCCCTAATTTGGGGGGGCCCGACCAATTTTGGGGGTCCCCCCCAATTGTAGAGTCCCCCACCCTCCTTTTTTGGGTTCCCCCCTAATATTAAAGAGTTCTTCCGCCCAATTTTGGGGGACCCCACAATTTGGCCGTTCCTTCCCCTAACTTTGGGCTTCAACCCTTCGATTTTGGGGGGGGCTCCCCCCCTCTTATTTTGGCCTTCCGCCCTAATATTAGGCCTAACCCCTAAGAACCTTGACCCCTAAGCCTATGGCAACCACGGATCTAACCCTAACCCCTACCCCAACAAACCCTAGAAACCCTAACCCTAAAAACCCTTACAGCCCTAACCCGATAAAATTTACCACACTAAACCCCTGAAGACTGTTCTGGGGGGTCCACATTCAATTCTGGAATTTCACACTTCCATTTAAGTGTTCTGCCCCCCCAATATGGGGGTTCGCCCACCCAATTTTGGGGGTTCCTCCCCTAATTGGGGGGGACACAACCAATTTTGGGGGGGACACAACCAATTTGGGGGGGTCCCCCCAATTTTAGAGTCCCCCACCCTCCTTTTTTGGGTTTCCCCCAATATTAAGAGCTCTTCCGCCCAATTTTGGGGGACCCCACAATTTTGACGTTTCTTCCCCTAAATTGGGGCTTCGACCCTTCAATTTTGGGGGGGGGCTCCCCCCTTAGTTTGGCCTTCCACCCTAATATTGGGCCTTACCTCTAAGAACCCTGACCCCTAACACTACGGCTCCCACGGATCTAACCCTAACCCCTACCCCAAAAAACCCTAGAAACCCTAACCCTAAAAACCCTTACAGTCCTAACCCGATAAAATTTACCACACTAGACCTACGCCTAAAAGCCCTAACCCTAAAAATTAAGACCCTCTAAACCCTAACCCAAAACGTAAAGATTCTCAAAGCCCTAACGCTGGAGACCCTAACCTTAAAAAAAAAAAAATAAGACCTTAAAACCCTAACCCTAAATACCTGACCATAACTAAAACCCTAAGACCCTAACCCTAAAAACCCTATCAACACTAAAACCACAAAATACTTTAAAACCTTAACACACTAACCCCCAAACCCTAACCCTTATAACTCCAACCCTAACAACCTTAAAATCCTAACCCTAAACCCTGGAAACCCTAACCCTGAAACCCAACCCTAGTGCCTTAGCCCTGAAACCTTAAAACCCTAACACCTTATTAGAAACACTCTGTAACCAATACCATAGGCTCAGGCAAGTATCTCAGTGAGGTAGCATTTTTATTCACGATTGCAATGGCAGGCGTCCCACAAGCCACCTACTAGTTCCATAACACAGTTTATATAATTTTTTTTTTCCTCTCGGTGACCAGGACCCTCCCCAGTTTCCCCATTGACTGAGTAATCCATGTTCACGATCTATCCAGTGCTTCACAGAAAATACACAGCTGCTGGCCTGTTACTAGTCAATTTTATTTTTTTCTTGACTGTTTTCCTCTTTGAGGTGGTAATGTTTCTTACACCGTGATTTCCACCCAATTGCTCTAAGGATTCTGGTTGTCTGCATTTTACAAGGTTGTCTGTTAAGCTTTCTTATCACTGCAAGCATATATCAATACCACCTTCCTTCCCTCTAAACGATGTAACTCTGTGCAAAAACATTTTTATTCCCACAACCTTGATCCCCTTACCCTAAAATCCTTATTCTCTTTAACCGTAACAACTCTAACCACAACCCTAACCCTTCATATCAACCCCCCGACGCTAATGACACTGACTAATGATCCAAACCCCAAACCCCAGGCAACCAACAAAGAAACAGACACAAAGCTGAAAACTACAAAAAAGGCAAAACCCTGGATACAGACCCCAAATCACAAACACGCTACCAAAATGCTACAGAAAAGCCCCAGACGCAGGCCCCAAGCACTACAGCTAGGCCCCAGAAGCTCTAGACACATCCCAAAGCCAAAATGCAATCCCCAAACACTACAGAAAAGCCCCCAAACACCAGACACAGGCTGCAGAAGTCTACAAGCAGGCCCCAGCCACACCCGGATGCAGACCCCAACTGTCCACAAGCAGCTCCCAACCCACCCCCCCCATGAACTGGAACCCCCCCCCCCACCACCCAGATGCATGCCCCAGGCCCCAGGCCTCAGCCCCAGCCCCCACACCCCAGACTCAGGCCCCAAAGGTGTACAACCAGCTCCCAACTGCCCCCCTCAAAGGGAGGCCCCAAAGCCTGCCAGAGGACCCTAGAGCGTACAAGCAGCTCCCAACCCCCCCGGCACAGGCCCCAACCCCCCCCCAGACACAGGCCCCAAAGATGTACAAGCAACTCCCCATCCTCCCCAGAGGCACGCCCCAAAGGTGTACAAACAGCCCCAACCCCCCAAGACCCAGACCCCTACAGCGTAGAAGCAGCTCCCAACCCCATGCCCCCAAGGCACATGCCCCAACCCCTCCCCCAAGGCAGGCCCTAACAGTGTACAAGCAGCTCCCACCCCCCCCCAGACGCAGGCCCCAAAGGTGTACAAGCAGGCCCCTACAGTATACAAGCAGCTCACAACCACCCCCCCAAAGGCAGGCCCCAAGCCCCTCCAGATGCAAGCCCGAAAGGTTAAAACCAGCTCCAACCCCCTAACCCCCCCCGCCCCGCGCAGACGCAGGCCCCAAAGGTGTACAAGCAGTTCCCAACCCCTCCAAGGCAGGCCCCAAAAGTGTACAGGCAGGCCCCTACAGTGTAGAAACGCTCCAACCCCCCCCCGCTTCCACCTCGAGGGAGGCCATCCCCCCCCGGTATACACGAAGCTCCCAACCCCCTCTCAGAGGAATGCCTAAAAAAGTATACAAGCAGCTCCTAACACCCCCCCCCCCCCCCCCCCAAAAGAGGCAGTCCCCAAAGGTGTACAAGCAGGCCCTCAAATCCCTTAGGTGTACAAGCAGGCCCTTCAAATCCCTTAGCCCCTGCGCCAGCTTTATTGGCGAGCAGCGAGGCTGGGGGGGGAGGGGGGCAAGACAGCCTTAAATAAAATACAAATATAAAAAGTGTTATAAATGGCTGTTATAAATCCAAATAGGATTACAATCAAAGTTTACAATTTATTAAACGAATAGAGGCAAGCAAGCAGCGCTGGGTGCGCCGGGAGTCTCTGCTCCCCCAGGACGCACGCCTGTTACGTAAGGCGGCTGGTTTTGATGCTCCCAGGCTAATACATATTCATTACTACTTCGAGAAGAGGCAGGGTTATTAGAATTGGTTTCCGGAATCCGAAACCCCTCCCAGGGGCCCCTGCGTACCAGTCTCTGGTGGTCTCTCGGGGCTTGCTCGGGCTGAATGCTGGTTGTCTTCCTCTCAGGCTTTTGTCCTTCAATTGTCCTTCAGCTCCCCCTTCCTCCTCGTTTGGGAGCCTCTGCGCCGGATTTCAGAAACTCTAGCAACATCCCCTGCAGTAGTCAGCACTTTTCCCTAAAAACCCCTTTGTTCTCTTATCACCTAGACCCGGGCCTCGATGGTAACCCTTCAAATCCCTTAGTGACACGAATTGCTGGACCATTCCTTACAAAAGGAAGGATAAAATATGTAGAGGAGCAATGGCACCCACGAAAGCCCGGCGCCGCGGGCAGAGGCAGCGAAGGTTGACGGCAGAACAGTGCTCGGTTTGAACACGGAGAGGGAAAGCGAGGGGAAGGTGGCCGAAGCCGGCCGCAGTCTCTGAGCTCTCCTCCTCCTGATTGTTTTCTCTCAAAGCCATTTCTGTCTGTGTGCGGGCACCCGGAGCCGGCAGAAGTCCCCGTGAAGTCCTTCGGCAGGACGGAGGGCTGCGTGGGCTCCAGTGAGAGAGGGAGTTAGGAGAATCTTATCAAGTAGAGATAGAGCGCTGACAGCGTTAAACTAGGATGCTACTTAGCGTCTTTGCTAACTATGGTGCATTGTGCCAATTAACTAAAGCAAGAAGCCTTGGGCCCCTTACCAAGGTCAGTCTCCTAATAAGAGAGTGAGCCTGTCTTAAGAAACTGGGAGAAACTGGTCCTGCAGATGGACAAGAGCCAAGGAGCAACTGAGTCTCTGCAAAGACAAGAGGTCAACTAGCGGTGACGAGGAAGAGTCATCAATCTTCATGCCCACGACCTCCCGTGCTGCCCAGCGCTGAATAAACATACCTACTTTACAATCTCACTGATTGTGGAGTCCCTTTTCCGCAAGTCACTAGCAGCGGTTTCTTCCGCAGAGGTTTTCCCAGAGCCGCTTTAAAGCTTCCCTCGCGGAGCTGGGGCGTCGCAGGGGGTCGTCAAAGCACGCGCACACACACACACACACACACACACACACACAGGCGTTGTTGTCCAAACAGAAAGTATTTACAACAAATTCGACAAGCGGTTTTCCTCTGCCAGCAGCAAATGCCTGAGGGCCCCTACAGCTTCACAAATCATAGCACAAAGAGCCTAAAGTTCCTCTAAAATTTAGGGAAATGATTCAAAATAGATCTGCTAGGGGAAAACGATCACTGGCGGCAGGGTACACAATACACGCGAGTCTCAGCTCTCCTCCGCAGGGTCAGTGCCCACGCCCAAGTGCGACGCTGATGGCACCCGAACATTTGCTGTAGCAGGCAGCAGAGCCAGCAGCTCAGGGGAGCAATTTTAAAAACCAGGAGGCACTTAAACCAACCCTTAATTGACCCAGTTACTGCAGGAGAGTCCCGACTACTCGCCCTGGAGTCCTACTGTCACCAGCAAAAAGCACCAACCAAAGCTTGGGGGAACTTTGGTACAGCACAAGAGAAGGGAGTGGGGGTAGCGTAGCCGTATCGCAGAGCTGCTGCTTTTCACACCATTTTATCATCCCTGATAATTGAAAGTAAGGCCGGGTGGGCTGACCCCACCACCACCACTCCTGGCAGCATGTTTGGTCCACAACGCTAGAATAATTATTTTGCTCCCTCCCGCCCCTACAGCTTCATCATCTGAAAAGATTACAGTCAAAACAATGGCATACACAAATAAAAGTCAAGAGTTGACATAGTAACTCCGGGATTTGGGTATCAACTGTCCGAGAAATCAGAACACCCAGGCTTCACAATGTGCCCAACATCGAGCTGTGCCAAGGGGGGCGGAAGGAAGAAGCTTTCCGTTTAAGCCTTCAGGGCATCGCTCCATCACTACGTCAATTCACAGCCACCACAGCGTGCCGATGGACATCTTTCTGTGCCAAAAGAAACAAGTGCTTTGTCCTCTTGATATCAAAGGTAGCCACCTATAGTTACGGAACCATGCACAAGACCTTAACTCTGACCAGCAGGAAAACTTAGGACAACTGAGTGCAGATCCTGCCAATTTCTACCAGTTCCAACTGTGCTTTAAGTCTCATTGCAAAGCCTCAGTTAGAAAAAGGATCACCTCAGGGTATCCAACAAGAAGAAGAGTTGTTTTCTTTTTTTTCTTTTTTTTTTTTTTTTTTAATATACCATAGGACTATGCAGTTCAATCATCAATCATCTTGGAAAGCTCAAGGAGGAGGTCATCCTCATCCTTCCCTGGGTCCAAGTCGAGCTCGGCTTCCAGTATGCCGTCTGAGAGTTCCCAAAGTAGCATCTCTAAATCCTCGTCTACAGATACGGGCGCGTTGCCTGTGGAACTCAGCCGGCGTGTCCTTGCTTCTTCTAGCTGGGAAGAAGCTGAAGTCGAGCTTGAGAACTCCATTGGCTCCACGGATTCTGCCTGGCTTCCAAGATGTGCTTCAGGTCTTGGCAGAGCAAGGAAGAGAACAATCAGTATATGCCATTTCTTAACGGGAAATCCCTTTTCTGCAAACCGGCTCTTAAAACCGTAGCCAACCCCTCCTGCACTTCAATCTTACCCAGGGATTGTTATTCAATTAACCCAGGGCTACATTTAGAGCCCAATATATTAGCAGGTACATTTTTCAGTTTGGGGGTTTCTCTGTGAAGCCAGAGCACCCGGAGTCTAGCAAAGATGGGAAACCAACATGGCCTCCCGGAAGCCCAGTGTCCGAGAACTACATCTCCCGGCATGCTCTGGGAAAACAATATGGACTCCCGGAAACCCGGTGGCCAAGAACTACATTTCCCAGCACTCCCCAGAAAATTGAGCCTCGCACCTTGCCGTAGGACGCCATTTTTTGCTCTGTTACATTACCGGTTTCGTGTTTATGGAGGGTTTTCCCGCCGTTTTGGGGGGGTTTCCCCTCAATTTCGGGTTTTCAGCTCTCCATTTCAGAGTTCTTCCCCGCAATTTTGGGGTTCCTTCCCCTAATTTGGTGCTTCGCCCCCCCCCCCCCCACTTTTGGGGTTCCCCCTCCATTTTGGGGATTCCCCCCAATTCCAAGCCCCCCACAATTTTGGAGGCCCCCACCATCCTTTCTTGGCCTGCCACCCTAATATTAAGGTTCTTTCCCCCAATGTTGGGGTTCTCACCACATGTTTGAGGTTCCTTCCCTTAATTTGGGGCTTAGCTCCCCGGGATCTGGGGCTTTAACCCCAATTTTGCGGGTCCCCCCCAAGTTTGGGGATTCCTCCCCAGGTCTAGGGGGGGTCCACATTCAATTCTGGAATTTCACACTTCCATTTAAGTCTTCTTCCCCCCAATTTGGGGGTTCACCCACCCAATTTTGGGGGTTCCTCCCCTAATTTGGGGGGACCCGACCAATTTTGGGGGTCCCCCCCAATTGTAGAGTCCCCCACCCTCCTTTTTTGGGTTCCCCCCTAATATTAAAGAGTTCTTCCGCCCAATTTTGGGGGACCCCACAATTTGGCCGTTCCTTCCCCTAACTTGGGGCTTCAACCCTTCAATTTTGGGGGGGGCTCCCCCCCTCTTATTTTGGCCTTCCGCCCTAATATTAGGCCTAACCCCTAAGAACCTTGACCCCTAAGCCTATGGCAACCACGGATCTAACCCTAACCCCTACCCCAACAAACCCTAGAAACCCTAACCCTAAAAACCCTTGCAGCCCTAACCCGATAAAATTTACCACACTAAACCCCTGAAGACTGTTCTGGGGGGTCCACATTCAATTCTGGAATTTCACACTTCCATTTAAGTGTTCTGCCCCCCCAATATGGGGGTTCGCCCACCCAATTTTGGGGGTTCCTCCCCTAATTGGGGGGGACACAACCAATTTTGGGGGGGACACAACCAATTTTGGGGGGGACACAACCAATTTTAGAGTCCCCCACCCTCCTTTTTTGGGTTTCCCCCAATATTAAGAGCTCTTCCGCCCAATTTTGGGGGACCCCACAATTTTGACGTTCCTTCCCCTAACTTTGGGCTTCAACCCTTCAATTTTGGGTGGGCTCCTCCCCTCTTATTTTGGCCTTCCGCCCTAATATTAGGCCTAACCCCTAAGAACCTTGACCCCTAAGCCTATGGCAACCACGGATCTAACCCTAACCCCTACCCCAACAAACCCTAGAAACCCTAACCCTAAAAACCCTTACAGCCCTAACCCGATAAAATTTACCACACTAAACCCCTGAAGACTGTTCTGGGGGGTCCACATCCAATTCTGGAATTTCACACTTCCATTTAAGTCTTCTTCCCCCCAATTTGGGGGTTCGCCCACCCAATTTTGGGGGTTCCTCCCCTAATTTGGGGGGGACACAACCGATTTTAGAGTCCCCCACCCTCCTTTTTTGGGTTCCCCCCTAATATTAAAAGTTCTTCCGCCCAATTTTGGGGGACCCCACAATTTTGACGTTCCTTCCCCTAACTTGGGGCTTCAACCCTTCAATTTTGGGGGGGGCTCCCACCCTCTTATTTTGGCCTTCCGCCCTAATATTAGGCCTAACCCCTAAGAACCTTGACCCCTAACGCTATGGCAACCACGGATCTAACCCTAACCCCTACCCCAACAAACCCTAGAAACCCTAACCCTAAAAACCCTTACAGCCCTAACCCGATAAAATTTACCACACTAAACCCCTGAAGACTGTTCTGGGGGGTCCACATTCAATTCTGGAATTTCACACTTCCATTTAAGTGTTCTGCCCCCCCAATATGGGGGTTCGCCCACCCAATTTTGGGGGTTCCTCCCCTAATTGGGGGGGACACAACCAATTTTGGGGGGGACACAACCAATTTGGGGGGGTCCCCCCAATTTTAGAGTCCCCCACCCTCCTTTTTTGGGTTTCCCCCAATATTAAGAGCTCTTCCGCCCAATTTTGGGGGACCCCACAATTTTGACGTTTCTTCCCCTAAATTGGGGCTTCGACCCTTCAATTTTGGGGGGGGGCTCCCCCCTTAGTTTGGCCTTCCACCCTAATATTGGGCCTTACCCCTAAGAACCCTGACCCCTAACACTACGGCTCCCACGGATCTAACCCTAACCCCTACCCCAAAAAACCCTAGAAACCCTAACCCTAAAAACCCTTACAGTCCTAACCCGATAAAATTTACCACACTAGACCTACGCCTAAAAGCCCTAACCCTAAAAATTAAGACCCTCTAAACCCTAACCCAAAACGTAAAGATTCTCAAAGCCCTAACGCTGGAGACCCTAACCTTAAAAAAAAAAAAATAAGACCTTAAAACCCTAACCCTAAATACCTGACCATAACTAAAACCCTAAGACCCTAACCCTAAAAACCCTATCAACACTAAAACCACAAAATACTTTAAAACCTTAACACACTAACCCCCAAACCCTAACCCTTATAACTCCAACCCTAACAACCTTAAAATCCTAACCCTAAACCCTGGAAACCCTAACCCTGAAACCCAACCCTAGTGCCTTAGCCCTGAAACCTTAAAACCCTAACACCTTATTAGAAACACTCTGTAACCAATACCATAGGCTCAGGCAAGTATCTCAGTGAGGTAGCATTTTTATTCACGATTGCAATGGCAGGCGTCCCACAAGCCACCTACTAGTTCCATAACACAGTTTATATAATTTTTTTTTTCCTCTCGGTGACCAGGACCCTCCCCAGTTTCCCCATTGACTGAGTAATCCATGTTCACGATCTATCCAGTGCTTCACAGAAAATACACAGCTGCTGGCCTGTTACTAGTCAATTTTATTTTTTTCTTGACTGTTTTCCTCTTTGAGGTGGTAATGTTTCTTACACCGTGATTTCCACCCAATTGCTCTAAGGATTCTGGTTGTCTGCATTTTACAAGGTTGTCTGTTAAGCTTTCTTATCACTGCAAGCATATATCAATACCACCTTCCTTCCCTCTAAACGATGTAACTCTGTGCAAAAACATTTTTATTCCCACAACCTTGATCCCCTTACCCTAAAATCCTTATTCTCTTTAACCGTAACAACTCTAACCACAACCCTAACCCTTCATATCAACCCCCCGACGCTAATGACACTGACTAATGATCCAAACCCCAAACCCCAGGCAACCAACAAAGAAACAGACACAAAGCTGAAAACTACAAAAAAGGCAAAACCCTGGATACAGACCCCAAATCACAAACACGCTACCAAAATGCTACAGAAAAGCCCCAGACGCAGGCCCCAAGCACTACAGCTAGGCCCCAGAAGCTCTAGACACATCCCAAAGCCAAAATGCAATCCCCAAACACTACAGAAAAGCCCCCAAACACCAGACACAGGCTGCAGAAGTCTACAAGCAGGCCCCAGCCACACCCGGATGCAGACCCCAACTGTCCACAAGCAGCTCCAAACCCACCCCCCCCCATGAACTGGACCCCCCACCACCACCACCCAGATGCATGCCCCAGGCCCCAGGCCTCAGCCCCAGCCCCCACACCCCAGACTCAGGCCCCAAAGGTGTACAACCAGCTCCCAACTGCCCCCCTCAAAGGGAGGCCCCAAAGCCTGCCAGAGGACCCTAGAGCGTACAAGCAGCTCCCAACCCCCCCGGCACAGGCCCCAACCCCCCCCCAGACACAGGCCCCAAAGGTGTACAAGCAACTCCCCATCCTCCCCAGAGGCACGCCCCAAAGGTGTACAAACAGCCCCAACCCCCCAAGACCCAGACCCCTACAGCGTAGAAGCAGCTCCCAACCCCATGCCCCCAAGGCACATGCCCCAACCCCTCCCCCAAGGCAGGCCCTAACAGTGTACAAGCAGCTCCCACCCCCCCCCAGACGCAGGCCCCAAAGGTGTACAAGCAGGCCCCTACAGTATACAAGCAGCTCACAACCACCCCCCCAAAGGCAGGCCCCAAGCCCCTCCAGATGCAAGCCCGAAAGGTTAAAACCAGCTCCAACCCCCTAACCCCCCCCGCCCCGCGCAGACGCAGGCCCCAAAGGTGTACAAGCAGTTCCCAACCCCTCCAAGGCAGGCCCCAAAAGTGTACAGGCAGGCCCCTACAGTGTAGAAACGCTCCAACCCCCCCCGCTTCCACCTCGAGGGAGGCCCTCCCCCCCCAGTATACACGAAGCTCCCAACCCCCTCTCAGAGGAATGCCTAAAAAAGTATACAAGCAGCTCCTAACACCCCCCCCCCCCCCCCCAAAAGAGGCAGTCCCCAAAGGTGTACAAGCAGGCCCTCAAATCCCTTAGGTGTACAAGCAGGCCCTTCAAATCCCTTAGCCCCTGCGCCAGCTTTATTGGCGAGCAGCGAGGCTGGGGGTGGAGGGGGGCAAGACAGCCTTAAATAAAATACAAATATAAAAAGTGTTATAAATGGCTGTTATAAATCCAAATAGGATTACAATCAAAGTTTACAATTTATTAAACGAATAGAGGCAAGCAAGCAGCGCTGGGTGCGCCGGGAGTCTCTGCTCCCCCAGGACGCACGCCTGTTACGTAAAGTGGCTGGTTTTGATGCTCCCAGGCTAATACATATTCATTACTACTTCGAGAAGAGGCAGGGTTATTAGAATTGGTTTCCGGAATCCGAAACCCCTCCCAGGGGCCCCTGCGTACCAGTCTCTGGTGGTCTCTCGGGGCTTGCTCGGGCTGAATGCTGGTTGTCTTCCTCTCAGGCTTTTGTCCTTCAATTGTCCTTCAGCTCCCCCTTCCTCCTCGTTTGGGAGCCTCTGCGCCGGATTTCAGAAACTCTAGCAACATCCCCTGCAGTAGTCAGCACTTTTCCCTAAAAACCCCTTTGTTCTCTTATCACCTAGACCCGGGCCTCGATGGTAACCCTTCAAATCCCTTAGTGACACGAATTGCTGGACCATTCCTTACAAAAGGAAGGATAAAATATGTAGAGGAGCAATGGCACCCGCGAAAGCCCGGCGCCGCGGGCAGAGGCAGCGAAGGTTGACGGCAGAACAGTGCTCGGTTTGAACACGGAGAGGGAAAGCGAGGGGAAGGTGGCCGAAGCCGGCCGCAGTCTCTGAGCTCTCCTCCTCCTGATTGTTTTCTCTCAAAGCCATTTCTGTCTGTGTGCGGGCACCCGGAGCCGGCAGAAGTCCCCGTGAAGTCCTTCGGCAGGACGGAGGGCTGCGTGGGCTCCAGTGAGAGAGGGAGTTAGGAGAATCTTATCAAGTAGAGATAGAGCGCTGACAGCGTTAAACTAGGATGCTACTTAGCGTCTTTGCTAACTATGGTGCATTGTGCCAATTAACTAAAGCAAGAAGCCTTGGGCCCCTTACCAAGGTCAGTCTCCTAATAAGAGAGCGAGCCTGTCTTAAGAAACTGGGAGAAACTGGTCCTGCAGATGGACAAGAGCCAAGGAGCAACTGAGTCTGCGCAAAGACAAGAGGTCAACTAGCGGTGACGAGGAAGAGTCATCAATCTTCATGCCCACGACCTCCCGTGCTGCCCAGCGCTGAATAAACATACCTACTTTACAATCTCACTGATTGTGGAGTCCCTTTTCCGCAAGTCACTAGCAGCGGTTTCTTCCGCAGAGGTTTTCCCAGAGCCGCTTCAAAGCTTCCCTCGCGGAGCTGGGGCGTCGCAGGGGGTCGTCAAAGCACGCACACACACACACACACACACACACACACAGGCGTTGTTGTCCAAACAGAAAGTATTTACAACAAATTCGACAAGCGGTTTTCCTCTGCCAGCAGCAAATGCCTGAGGGCCCCTACAGCTTCACAAATCATAGCACAAAGAGCCTAAAGTTCCTCTAAAATTTAGGGAAATGATTCAAAATAGATCTGCTAGGGGAAAACGATCACTGGCGGCAGGGTACACAATACACGCGAGTCTCAGCTCTCCTCCGCAGGGTCAGTGCCCACGCCCAAGTGCGACGCTGATGGCACCCGAACATTTGCTGTAGCAGGCAGCAGAGCCAGCAGCTCAGGGGAGCAATTTTAAAAACCAGGAGGCACTTAAACCAACCCTTAATTGACCCAGTTACTGCAGGAGAGTCCCGACTACTCGCCCTGGAGTCCTACTGTCACCAGCAAAAAGCACCAACCAAAGCTTGGGGGAACTTTGGTACAGCACAAGAGAAGGGAGTGGGGGTAGCGTAGCCGTATCGCAGAGCTGCTGCTTTTCACACCATTTTATCATCCCCGATAATTGAAAGTAAGGCCGGGTGGGCTGACCCCACCACCACCACTCCTGGCAGCATGTTTGGTCCACAACGCTAGAATAATTATTTTGCTCCCTCCCGCCCCTACAGCTTCATCATCTGAAAAGATTACAGTCAAAACAATGGCATACACAAATAAAAGTCAAGAGTTGACATAGTAACTCCGGGATTTGGGTATCAACTGTCCGAGAAATCAGAACACCCAGGCTTCACAATGTGCCCAACATCGAGCTGTGCCAAGGGGGGCGGAAGGAAGAAGCTTTCCGTTTAAGCCTTCAGGGCATCGCTCCATCACTACGTCAATTCACAGCCACCACAGCGTGCCGATGGACATCTTTCTGTGCCAAAAGAAACAAGTGCTTTGTCCTCTTGATATCAAAGGTAGCCACCTATAGTTACGGAACCATGCACAAGACCTTAACTCTGACCAGCAGGAAAACTTAGGACAACTGAGTGCAGATCCTGCCAATTTCTACCAGTTCCAACTGTGCTTTAAGTCTCATTGCAAAGCCTCAGTTAGAAAAAGGATCACCTCAGGGTATCCAACAAGAAGAAGAGTTGTTTTCTTTTTTTTCTTTTTTTTTTTTTTTTTTAATATACCATAGGACTATGCAGTTCAATCATCAATCATCTTGGAAAGCTCAAGGAGGAGGTCATCCTCATCCTTCCCTGGGTCCAAGTCGAGCTCGGCTTCCAGTATGCCGTCTGAGAGTTCCCAAAGTAGCATCTCTAAATCCTCGTCTACAGATACGGGCGCGTTGCCTGTGGAACTCAGCCGGCGTGTCCTTGCTTCTAGCTGGGAAGAAGCTGAAGTCGAGCTTGAGAACTCCATTGGCTCCACGGATTCTGCCTGGCTTCCAAGATGTGCTTCAGGTCTTGGCAGAGCAAGGAAGAGAACAATCAGTATATGCCATTTCTTAACGGGAAATCCCTTTTCTGCAAACCGGCTCTTAAAACCGTAGCCAACCCCTCCTGCACTTCAATCTTACCCAGGGATTGTTATTCAATTAACCCAGGGCTACATTTAGAGCCCAATATATTAGCAGGTACATTTTTCAGTTTGGGGGTTTCTCTGTGAAGCCAGAGCACCCGGAGTCTAGCAAAGATGGGAAACCAACATGGCCTCCCGGAAGCCCAGTGTCCGAGAACTACATCTCCCGGCATGCTCTGGGAAAACAATATGGACTCCCGGAAACCCGGTGGCCAAGAACTACATTTCCCAGCACTCCCCAGAAAATTGAGCCTCGCACCTTGCCGTAGGACGCCATTTTTTGCTCTGTTACATTACCGGTTTCGTGTTTATGGAGGGTTTTCCCGCCGTTTTGGGGGGTTTCCCCTCAATTTCGGGTTTTCAGCTCTCCATTTCAGAGTTCTTCCCCGCAATTTTGGGGTTCCTTCCCCTAATTTGGTGCTTCGCCCCCCCCCACACTTTTGGGGTTCCCCCTCCATTTTGGGGATTCCCCCCAATTCCAAGCCCCCCACAATTTTGGAGGCCCCCACCATCCTTTCTTGGCCTGCCACCCTAATATTAAGGTTCTTTCCCCCAATGTTGGGGTTCTCACCACATGTTTGAGGTTCCTTCCCTTAATTTGGGGCTTAGCTCCCCGGGATCTGGGGCTTTAACCCCAATTTTGGGGGTCCCCCCCAAGTTTGGGGATTCCTCCCCAGGTCTGGGGGGGGTCCACATTCAATTCTGGAATTTCACACTTCCATTTAAGTCTTCTTCCCCCCAATTTGGGGGTTCACCCACCCAATTTTGGGGGTTCCTCCCCTAATTTGGGGGGACCCGACCAATTTTAGGGGTCCCCCCCAATTGTAGAGTCCCCCACCCTCCTTTTTTGGGTTCCCCCCTAATATTAAAGAGTTCTTCCGCCCAATTTTGGGGGACCCCACAATTTGGCCGTTCCTTCCCCTAACTTTGGGCTTCAACCCTTCGATTTTGGGGGGGGCTCCCCCCCTCTTATTTTGGCCTTCCGCCCTAATATTAGGCCTAACCCCTAAGAACCTTGACCCCTAAGCCTATGGCAACCACGGATCTAACCCTAACCCCTACCCCAACAAACCCTAGAAACCCTAACCCTAAAAACCCTTGCAGCCCTAACCCGATAAAATTTACCACACTAAACCCCTGAAGACTGTTCTGGGGGGTCCACATTCAATTCTGGAATTTCACACTTCCATTTAAGTGTTCTGCCCCCCCAATATGGGGGTTCGCCCACCCAATTTTGGGGGTTCCTCCCCTAATTGGGGGGGACACAACCAATTTTGGGGGGGACACAACCAATTTTGGGGGGGACACAACCAATTTTAGAGTCCCCCACCCTCCTTTTTTGGGTTTCCCCCTAATATTAAAAGTTCTTCCGCCCAATTTTGGGGGACCCCACAATTTTGACGTTCCTTCCCCTAACTTGGGGCTTCAACCCTTCAATTTTGGGGGGGGCTCCCACCCTCTTATTTTGGCCTTCCGCCCTAATATTAGGCCTAACCCCTAAGAACCTTGACCCCTAACGCTATGGCAACCACGGATCTAACCCTAACCCCTACCCCAACAAACCCTAGAAACCCTAACCCTAAAAACCCTTACAGCCCTAACCCGATAAAATTTACCACACTAAACCCCTGAAGACTGTTCTGGGGGGTCCACATTCAATTCTGGAATTTCACACTTCCATTTAAGTGTTCTGCCCCCCCAATATGGGGGTTCGCCCACCCAATTTTGGGGGTTCCTCCCCTAATTGGGGGGGACACAACCAATTTTGGGGGGGACACAACCAATTTGGGGGGGTCCCCCCAATTTTAGAGTCCCCCACCCTCCTTTTTTGGGTTTCCCCCAATATTAAGAGCTCTTCCGCCCAATTTTGGGGGACCCCACAATTTTGACGTTTCTTCCCCTAAATTGGGGCTTCGACCCTTCAATTTTGGGGGGGGCTCCCACCCTCTTATTTTGGCCTTCCACCCTAATATTGGGCCTTACCCCTAAGAACCTTGACCCCTAAGCCTATGGCAACCACGGATCTAACCCTAACCCCTACCCCAACAAACCCTAGAAACCCTAACCCTAAAAACCCTTACAGCCCTAACCCGATAAAATTTACCACACTAAACCCCTGAAGACTGTTCTGGGGGGTCCACATTCAATTCTGGAATTTCACACTTCCATTTAAGTGTTCTGCCCCCCCAATATGGGGGTTCGCCCACCCAATTTTGGGGGTTCCTCCCCTAATTGGGGGGGACACAACCAATTTTGGGGGGGACACAACCAATTTGGGGGGGTCCCCCCAATTTTAGAGTCCCCCACCCTCCTTTTTTGGGTTTCCCCCAATATTAAGAGCTCTTCCGCCCAATTTTGGGGGACCCCACAATTTTGACGTTTCTTCCCCTAAATTGGGGCTTCGACCCTTCAATTTTGGGGGGGGCTCCCCCCTTAGTTTGGCCTTCCACCCTAATATTGGGCCTTACCCCTAAGAACCCTGACCCCTAACACTACGGCTCCCACGGATCTAACCCTAACCCCTACCCCAAAAAACCCTAGAAACCCTAACCCTAAAAACCCTTACAGTCCTAACCCGATAAAATTTACCACACTAGACCTACGCCTAAAAGCCCTAACCCTAAAAATTAAGACCCTCTAAACCCTAACCCAAAACGTAAAGATTCTCAAAGCCCTAACGCTGGAGACCCTAACCTTAAAAAAAAAAAAATAAGACCTTAAAACCCTAACCCTAAATACCTGACCATAACTAAAACCCTAAGACCCTAACCCTAAAAACCCTATCAACACTAAAACCACAAAATACTTTAAAACCTTAACACACTAACCCCCAAACCCTAACCCTTATAACTCCAACCCTAACAACCTTAAAATCCTAACCCTAAACCCTGGAAACCCTAACCCTGAAACCCAACCCTAGTGCCTTAGCCCTGAAACCTTAAAACCCTAACACCTTATTAGAAACACTCTGTAACCAATACCATAGGCTCAGGCAAGTATCTCAGTGAGGTAGCATTTTTATTCACGATTGCAATGGCAGGCGTCCCACAAGCCACCTACTAGTTCCATAACACAGTTTATATAATTTTTTTTTTCCTCTCGGTGACCAGGACCCTCCCCAGTTTCCCCATTGACTGAGTAATCCATGTTCACGATCTATCCAGTGCTTCACAGAAAATACACAGCTGCTGGCCTGTTACTAGTCAATTTTATTTTTTTCTTGACTGTTTTCCTCTTTGAGGTGGTAATGTTTCTTACACCGTGATTTCCACCCAATTGCTCTAAGGATTCTGGTTGTCTGCATTTTACAAGGTTGTCTGTTAAGCTTTCTTATCACTGCAAGCATATATCAATACCACCTTCCTTCCCTCTAAACGATGTAACTCTGTGCAAAAACATTTTTATTCCCACAACCTTGATCCCCTTACCCTAAAATCCTTATTCTCTTTAACCGTAACAACTCTAACCACAACCCTAACCCTTCATATCAACCCCCCGACGCTAATGACACTGACTAATGATCCAAACCCCAAACCCCAGGCAACCAACAAAGAAACAGACACAAAGCTGAAAACTACAAAAAAGGCAAAACCCTGGATACAGACCCCAAATCACAAACACGCTACCAAAATGCTACAGAAAAGCCCCAGACGCAGGCCCCAAGCACTACAGCTAGGCCCCAGAAGCTCTAGACACATCCCAAAGCCAAAATGCAATCCCCAAACACTACAGAAAAGCCCCCAAACACCAGACACAGGCTGCAGAAGTCTACAAGCAGGCCCCAGCCACACCCGGATGCAGACCCCAACTGTCCACAAGCAGCTCCCAACCCACCCCCCCCCATGAACTGGACCCCCCCCCCCCACCACCCAGATGCATGCCCCAGGCCCCAGGCCTCAGCCCCAGCCCCCACACCCCAGACTCAGGCCCCAAAGGTGTACAACCAGCTCCCAACTGCCCCCCTCAAAGGGAGGCCCCAAAGCCTGCCACAGGACCCTAGAGCGTACAAGCAGCTCCCAACCCCCCCGGCACAGGCCCCAACCCCCCCCCAGACACAGGCCCCAAAGGTGTACAAGCAACTCCCCATCCTCCCCAGAGGCACGCCCCAAAGGTGTACAAACAGCCCCAACCCCCCAAGACCCAGACCCCTACAGCGTAGAAGCAGCTCCCAACCCCATGCCCCCAAGGCACATGCCCCAACCCCTCCCCCAAGGCAGGCCCTAACAGTGTACAAGCAGCTCCCTCCCCCCCCCAGACGCAGGCCCCAAAGGTGTACAAGCAGGCCCCTACAGTATACAAGCAGCTCACAACCACCCCCCCAAAGGCAGGCCCCAAGCCCCTCCAGATGCAAGCCCGAAAGGTTAAAACCAGCTCCAACCCCCTAACCCCCCCCGCCCCGCGCAGACGCAGGCCCCAAAGGTGTACAAGCAGTTCCCAACCCCTCCAAGGCAGGCCCCAAAAGTGTACAGGCAGGCCCCTACAGTGTAGAAACGCTCCAACCCCCCCCGCTTCCACCTCGAGGGAGGCCCTCCCCCCCCAGTATACACGAAGCTCCCAACCCCCTCTCAGAGGAATGCCTAAAAAAGTATACAAGCAGCTCCTAACACCCCCCCCCCCCCCCCAAAAGAGGCAGTCCCCAAAGGTGTACAAGCAGGCCCTCAAATCCCTTAGGTGTACAAGCAGGCCCTTCAAATCCCTTAGCCCCTGCGCCAGCTTTATTGGCGAGCAGCGAGGCTGGGGGGGGAGGGGGGCAAGACAGCCTTAAATAAAATACAAATATAAAAAGTGTTATAAATGGCTGTTATAAATCCAAATAGGATTACAATCAAAGTTTACAATTTATTAAACGAATAGAGGCAAGCAAGCAGCGCTGGGTGCGCCGGGAGTCTCTGCTCCCCCAGGACGCACGCCTGTTACGTAAGGCGGCTGGTTTTGATGCTCCCAGGCTAATACATATTCATTACTACTTCGAGAAGAGGCAGGGTTATTAGAATTGGTTTCCGGAATCCGAAACCCCTCCCAGGGGCCCCTGCGTACCAGTCTCTGGTGGTCTCTCGGGGCTTGCTCGGGCTGAATGCTGGTTGTCTTCCTCTCAGGCTTTTGTCCTTCAATTGTCCTTCAGCTCCCCCTTCCTCCTCGTTTGGGAGCCTCTGCGCCGGATTTCAGAAACTCTAGCAACATCCCCTGCAGTAGTCAGCACTTTTCCCTAAAAACCCCTTTGTTCTCTTATCACCTAGACCCGGGCCTCGATGGTAACCCTTCAAATCCCTTAGTGACACGAATTGCTGGACCATTCCTTACAAAAGGAAGGATAAAATATGTAGAGGAGCAATGGCACCCGCGAAAGCCCGGCGCCGCGGGCAGAGGCAGCGAAGGTTGACGGCAGAACAGTGCTCGGTTTGAACACGGAGAGGGAAAGCGAGGGGAAGGTGGCCGAAGCCGGCCGCAGTCTCTGAGCTCTCCTCCTCCTGATTGTTTTCTCTCAAAGCCATTTCTGTCTGTGTGCGGGCACCCGGAGCCGGCAGAAGTCCCCGTGAAGTCCTTCGGCAGGACGGAGGGCTGCGTGGGCTCCAGTGAGAGAGGGAGTTAGGAGAATCTTATCAAGTAGAGATAGAGCGCTGACAGCGTTAAACTAGGATGCTACTTAGTGTCTTTGCTAACTATGGTGCATTGTGCCAATTAACTAAAGCAAGAAGCCTTGGGCCCCTTACCAAGGTCAGTCTCCTAATAAGAGAGTGAGCCTGTCTTAAGAAACTGGGAGAAACTGGTCCTGCAGATGGACAAGAGCCAAGGAGCAACTGAGTCTGTGCAAAGACAAGAGGTCAACTAGCGGTGACGAGGAAGAGTCATCAATCTTCATGCCCACGACCTCCCGTGCTGCCCAGCGCTGAATAAACATACCTACTTTACAATCTCACTGATTGTGGAGTCCCTTTTCCGCAAGTCACTAGCAGCGGTTTCTTCCGCAGAGGTGTTCCCAGAGCCGCTTCAAAGCTTCCCTCGCGGAGCTGGGGCGTCGCAGGGGGTCGTCAAAGCACGCACACACACACACACACACACACACACACACACACAGGCGTTGTTGTCCAAACAGAAAGTATTTACAACAAATTCGACAAGCGGTTTTCCTCTGCCAGCAGCAAATGCCTGAGGGCCCCTACAGCTTCACAAATCATAGCACAAAGAGCCTAAAGTTCCTCTAAAATTTAGGGAAATGATTCAAAATAGATCTGCTAGGGGAAAACGATCACTGGCGGCAGGGTACACAATACACGCGAGTCTCAGCTCTCCTCCGCAGGGTCAGTGCCCACGCCCAAGTGCGACGCTGATGGCACCCGAACATTTGCTGTAGCAGGCAGCAGAGCCAGCAGCTCAGGGGAGCAATTTTAAAAACCAGGAGGCACTTAAACCAACCCTTAATTGACCCAGTTACTGCAGGAGAGTCCCGACTACTCGCCCTGGAGTCCTACTGTCACCAGCAAAAAGCACCAACCAAAGCTTGGGGGAACTTTGGTACAGCACAAGAGAAGGGAGTGGGGGTAGCGTAGCCGTATCGCAGAGCTGCTGCTTTTCACACCATTTTATCATCCCCGATAATTGAAAGTAAGGCCGGGTGGGCTGACCCCACCACCACCACTCCTGGCAGCATGTTTGGTCCACAACGCTAGAATAATTATTTTGCTCCCTCCCGCCCCTACAGCTTCATCATCTGAAAAGATTACAGTCAAAACAATGGCATACACAAATAAAAGTCAAGAGTTGACATAGTAACTCCGGGATTTGGGTATCAACTGTCTGAGAAATCAGAACACCCAGGCTTCACAATGTGCCCAACATCGAGCTGTGCCAAGGGGGGCGGAAGGAAGAAGCTTTCCGTTTAAGCCTTCAGGGCATCGCTCCATCACTACGTCAATTCACAGCCACCACAGCGTGCCGATGGACATCTTTCTGTGCCAAAAGAAACAAGTGCTTTGTCCTCTTGATATCAAAGGTAGCCACCTATAGTTACGGAACCATGCACAAGACCTTAACTCTGACCAGCAGGAAAACTTAGGACAACTGAGTGCAGATCCTGCCAATTTCTACCAGTTCCAACTGTGCTTTAAGTCTCATTGCAAAGCCTCAGTTAGAAAAAGGATCACCTCAGGGTATCCAACAAGAAGAAGAGTTGTTTTCTTTTTTTTCTTTTTTTTTTTTTTTTTTTAATATACCATAGGACTATGCAGTTCAATCATCAATCATCTTGGAAAGCTCAAGGAGGAGGTCATCCTCATCCTTCCCTGGGTCCAAGTCGAGCTCGGCTTCCAGTATGCCGTCTGAGAGTTCCCAAAGTAGCATCTCTAAATCCTCGTCTACAGATACGGGCGCGTTGCCTGTGGAACTCAGCCGGCGTGTCCTTGCTTCTTCTAGCTGGGAAGAAGCTGAAGTCGAGCTTGAGAACTCCATTGGCTCCACGGATTCTGCCTGGCTTCCAAGATGTGCTTCAGGTCTTGGCAGAGCAAGGAAGAGAACAATCAGTATATGCCATTTCTTAACGGGAAATCCCTTTTCTGCAAACCGGCTCTTAAAACCGTAGCCAACCCCTCCTGCACTTCAATCTTACCCAGGGATTGTTATTCAATTAACCCAGGGCTACATTTAGAGCCCAATATATTAGCAGGTACATTTTTCAGTTTGGGGGTTTCTCTGTGAAGCCAGAGCACCCGGAGTCTAGCAAACATGGGAAACCAACATGGCCTCCCAGAAGCCCAGTGTCCGAGAACTACATCTCCCGGCATGCTCTGGGAAAACAATATGGACTCCCGGAAACCCGGTGGCCAAGAACTACATTTCCCAGCACTCCCCAGAAAATTGAGCCTCGCACCTTGCCGTAGGACGCCATTTTTTGCTCTGTTACATTACCGGTTTCGTGTTTATGGAGGGTTTTCCCGCCGTTTTGGGGGGTTTCCCCTCAATTTCGGGTTTTCAGCTCTCCATTTCAGAGTTCTTCCCCGCAATTTTGGGGTTCCTTCCCCTAATTTGGTGCTTCGCCCCCCCCCCCACTTTTGGGGTTCCCCCTCCATTTTGGGGATTCCCCCCAATTCCAAGCCCCCCACAATTTTGGAGGCCCCCACCATCCTTTCTTGGCCTGCCACCCTAATATTAAGGTTCTTTCCCCCAATGTTGGGGTTCTCACCACATGTTTGAGGTTCCTTCCCTTAATTTGGGGCTTAGCTCCCCGGGATCTGGGGCTTTAACCCCAATTTTGGGGGTCCCCCCCAAGTTTGGGGATTCCTCCCCAGGTCTGGGGGGGGTCCACATTCAATTCTGGAATTTCACACTTCCATTTAAGTCTTCTTCCCCCCAATTTGGGGGTTCACCCACCCAATTTTGGGGGTTCCTCCCCTAATTTGGGGGGACCCGACCAATTTTAGGGGTCCCCCCCAATTGTAGAGTCCCCCACCCTCCTTTTTTGGGTTCCCCCCTAATATTAAAGAGTTCTTCCGCCCAATTTTGGGGGACCCCACAATTTGGCCGTTCCTTCCCCTAACTTTGGGCTTCAACCCTTCGATTTTGGGGGGGGCTCCCCCCCTCTTATTTTGGCCTTCCGCCCTAATATTAGGCCTAACCCCTAAGAACCTTGACCCCTAAGCCTATGGCAACCACGGATCTAACCCTAACCCCTACCCCAACAAACCCTAGAAACCCTAACCCTAAAAACCCTTGCAGCCCTAACCCGATAAAATTTACCACTCTAAACCCCTGAAGACTGTTCTGGGGGGTCCACATTCAATTCTGGAATTTCACACTTCCATTTAAGTGTTCTGCCCCCCCAATATGGGGGTTCGCCCACCCAATTTTGGGGGTTCCTCCCCTAATTGGGGGGGACACAACCAATTTTGGGGGGGACACAACCAATTTGGGGGGGTCCCCCCAATTTTAGAGTCCCCCACCCTCCTTTTTTGGGTTTCCCCCAATATTAAGAGCTCTTCCGCCCAATTTTGGGGGACCCCACAATTTTGACGTTTCTTCCCCTAAATTGGGGCTTCGACCCTTCAATTTTGGGGGGGGCTCCCACCCTCTTATTTTGGCCTTCCACCCTAATATTGGGCCTTACCCCTAAGAACCTTGACCCCTAAGCCTATGGCAACCACGGATCTAACCCTAACCCCTACCCCAACAAACCCTAGAAACCCTAACCCTAAAAACCCTTACAGCCCTAACCCGATAAAATTTACCACACTAAACCCCTGAAGACTGTTCTGGGGGGTCCACATTCAATTCTGGAATTTCACACTTCCATTTAAGTGTTCTGCCCCCCCAATATGGGGGTTCGCCCACCCAATTTTGGGGGTTCCTCCCCTAATTGGGGGGGACACAACCAATTTTGGGGGGGACACAACCAATTTGGGGGGGTCCCCCCAATTTTAGAGTCCCCCACCCTCCTTTTTTGGGTTTCCCCCAATATTAAGAGCTCTTCCGCCCAATTTTGGGGGACCCCACAATTTTGACGTTTCTTCCCCTAAATTGGGGCTTCGACCCTTCAATTTTGGGGGGGGCTCCCCCCTTAGTTTGGCCTTCCACCCTAATATTGGGCCTTACCCCTAAGAACCCTGACCCCTAACACTACGGCTCCCACGGATCTAACCCTAACCCCTACCCCAAAAAACCCTAGAAACCCTAACCCTAAAAACCCTTACAGTCCTAACCCGATAAAATTTACCACACTAGACCTACGCCTAAAAGCCCTAACCCTAAAAATTAAGACCCTCTAAACCCTAACCCAAAACGTAAAGATTCTCAAAGCCCTAACGCTGGAGACCCTAACCTTAAAAAAAAAAAAATAAGACCTTAAAACCCTAACCCTAAATACCTGACCATAACTAAAACCCTAAGACCCTAACCCTAAAAACCCTATCAACACTAAAACCACAAAATACTTTAAAACCTTAACACACTAACCCCCAAACCCTAACCCTTATAACTCCAACCCTAACAACCTTAAAATCCTAACCCTAAACCCTGGAAACCCTAACCCTGAAACCCAACCCTAGTGCCTTAGCCCTGAAACCTTAAAACCCTAACACCTTATTAGAAACACTCTGTAACCAATACCATAGGCTCAGGCAAGTATCTCAGTGAGGTAGCATTTTTATTCACGATTGCAATGGCAGGCGTCCCACAAGCCACCTACTAGTTCCATAACACAGTTTATATAATTTTTTTTTTCCTCTCGGTGACCAGGACCCTCCCCAGTTTCCCCATTGACTGAGTAATCCATGTTCACGATCTATCCAGTGCTTCACAGAAAATACACAGCTGCTGGCCTGTTACTAGTCAATTTTATTTTTTTCTTGACTGTTTTCCTCTTTGAGGTGGTAATGTTTCTTACACCGTGATTTCCACCCAATTGCTCTAAGGATTCTGGTTGTCTGCATTTTACAAGGTTGTCTGTTAAGCTTTCTTATCACTGCAAGCATATATCAATACCACCTTCCTTCCCTCTAAACGATGTAACTCTGTGCAAAAACATTTTTATTCCCACAACCTTGATCCCCTTACCCTAAAATCCTTATTCTCTTTAACCGTAACAACTCTAACCACAACCCTAACCCTTCATATCAACCCCCCGACGCTAATGACACTGACTAATGATCCAAACCCCAAACCCCAGGCAACCAACAAAGAAACAGACACAAAGCTGAAAACTACAAAAAAGGCAAAACCCTGGATACAGACCCCAAATCACAAACACGCTACCAAAATGCTACAGAAAAGCCCCAGACGCAGGCCCCAAGCACTACAGCTAGGCCCCAGAAGCTCTAGACACATCCCAAAGCCAAAATGCAATCCCCAAACACTACAGAAAAGCCCCCAAACACCAGACACAGGCTGCAGAAGTCTACAAGCAGGCCCCAGCCACACCCGGATGCAGACCCCAACTGTCCACAAGCAGCTCCCAACCCACCCCCCCCATGAACTGGACCCCCCCCCACCACCACCCAGATGCATGCCCCAGGCCCCAGGCCTCAGCCCCAGCCCCCACACCCCAGACTCAGGCCCCAAAGGTGTACAACCAGCTCCCAACTGCCCCCCTCAAAGGGAGGCCCCAAAGCCTGCCAGAGGACCCTAGAGCGTACAAGCAGCTCCCAACCCCCCCGGCACAGGCCCCAACCCCCCCCCAGACACAGGCCCCAAAGATGTACAAGCAACTCCCCATCCTCCCCAGAGGCACGCCCCAAAGGTGTACAAACAGCCCCAACCCCCCAAGACCCAGACCCCTACAGCGTAGAAGCAGCTCCCAACCCCATGCCCCCAAGGCACATGCCCCAACCCCTCCCCCAAGGCAGGCCCTAACAGTGTACAAGCAGCTCCCACCCCCCCCCAGACGCAGGCCCCAAAGGTGTACAAGCAGGCCCCTACAGTATACAAGCAGCTCACAACCACCCCCCCAAAGGCAGGCCCCAAGCCCCTCCAGATGCAAGCCCGAAAGGTTAAAACCAGCTCCAACCCCCTAACCCCCCCCGCCCCGCGCAGACGCAGGCCCCAAAGGTGTACAAGCAGTTCCCAACCCCTCCAAGGCAGGCCCCAAAAGTGTACAGGCAGGCCCCTACAGTGTAGAAACGCTCCAACCCCCCCCCGCTTCCACCTCGAGGGAGGCCATCCCCCCCCGGTATACACGAAGCTCCCAATCCCCTCTCAGAGGAATGCCTAAAAAAGTATACAAGCAGCTCCTAACACCCCCCCCCCCCCCCCCAAAAGAGGCAGTCCCCAAAGGTGTACAAGCAGGCCCTCAAATCCCTTAGGTGTACAAGCAGGCCCTTCAAATCCCTTAGCCCCTGCGCCAGCTTTATTGGCGAGCAGCGAGGCTGGGGGGGGAGGGGGGCAAGACAGCCTTAAATAAAATACAAATATAAAAAGTGTTATAAATGGCTGTTATAAATCCAAATAGGATTACAATCAAAGTTTACAATTTATTAAACGAATAGAGGCAAGCAAGCAGCGCTGGGTGCGCCGGGAGTCTCTGCTCCCCCAGGACGCACGCCTGTTACGTAAGGCGGCTGGTTTTGATGCTCCCAGGCTAATACATATTCATTACTACTTCGAGAAGAGGCAGGGTTATTAGAATTGGTTTCCGGAATCCGAAACCCCTCCCAGGGGCCCCTGCGTACCAGTCTCTGGTGGTCTCTCGGGGCTTGCTCGGGCTGAATGCTGGTTGTCTTCCTCTCAGGCTTTTGTCCTTCAATTGTCCTTCAGCTCCCCCTTCCTCCTCGTTTGGGAGCCTCTGCGCCGGATTTCAGAAACTCTAGCAACATCCCCTGCAGTAGTCAGCACTTTTCCCTAAAAACCCCTTTGTTCTCTTATCACCTAGACCCGGGCCTCGATGGTAACCCTTCAAATCCCTTAGTGACACGAATTGCTGGACCATTCCTTACAAAAGGAAGGATAAAATATGTAGAGGAGCAATGGCACCCGCGAAAGCCCGGCGCCGCGGGCAGAGGCAGCGAAGGTTGACGGCAGAACAGTGCTCGGTTTGAACACGGAGAGGGAAAGCGAGGGGAAGGTGGCCGAAGCCGGCCGCAGTCTCTGAGCTCTCCTCCTCCTGATTGTTTTCTCTCAAAGCCATTTCTGTCTGTGTGCGGGCACCCGGAGCCGGCAGAAGTCCCCGTGAAGTCCTTCGGCAGGACGGAGGGCTGCGTGGGCTCCAGTGAGAGAGGGAGTTAGGAGAATCTTATCAAGTAGAGATAGAGCGCTGACAGCGTTAAACTAGGATGCTACTTAGTGTCTTTGCTAACTATGGTGCATTGTGCCAATTAACTAAAGCAAGAAGCCTTGGGCCCCTTACCAAGGTCAGTCTCCTAATAAGAGAGTGAGCCTGTCTTAAGAAACTGGGAGAAACTGGTCCTGCAGATGGACAAGAGCCAAGGAGCAACTGAGTCTGTGCAAAGACAAGAGGTCAACTAGCGGTGACGAGGAAGAGTCATCAATCTTCATGCCCACGACCTCCCGTGCTGCCCAGCGCTGAATAAACATACCTACTTTACAATCTCACTGATTGTGGAGTCCCTTTTCCGCAAGTCACTAGCAGCGGTTTCTTCCGCAGAGGTGTTCCCAGAGCCGCTTCAAAGCTTCCCTCGCGGAGCTGGGGCGTCGCAGGGGGTCGTCAAAGCACGCACACACACACACACACACACACACACACACACACAGGCGTTGTTGTCCAAACAGAAAGTATTTACAACAAATTCGACAAGCGGTTTTCCTCTGCCAGCAGCAAATGCCTGAGGGCCCCTACAGCTTCACAAATCATAGCACAAAGAGCCTAAAGTTCCTCTAAAATTTAGGGAAATGATTCAAAATAGATCTGCTAGGGGAAAACGATCACTGGCGGCAGGGTACACAATACACGCGAGTCTCAGCTCTCCTCCGCAGGGTCAGTGCCCACGCCCAAGTGCGACGCTGATGGCACCCGAACATTTGCTGTAGCAGGCAGCAGAGCCAGCAGCTCAGGGGAGCAATTTTAAAAACCAGGAGGCACTTAAACCAACCCTTAATTGACCCAGTTACTGCAGGAGAGTCCCGACTACTCGCCCTGGAGTCCTACTGTCACCAGCAAAAAGCACCAACCAAAGCTTGGGGGAACTTTGGTACAGCACAAGAGAAGGGAGTGGGGGTAGCGTAGCCGTATCGCAGAGCTGCTGCTTTTCACACCATTTTATCATCCCTGATAATTGAAAGTAAGGCCGGGTGGGCTGACCCCACCACCACCACTCCTGGCAGCATGTTTGGTCCACAACGCTAGAATAATTATTTTGCTCCCTCCCGCCCCTACAGCTTCATCATCTGAAAAGATTACAGTCAAAACAATGGCATACACAAATAAAAGTCAAGAGTTGACATAGTAACTCCGGGATTTGGGTATCAACTGTCCGAGAAATCAGAACACCCAGGCTTCACAATGTGCCCAACATCGAGCTGTGCCAAGGGGGGCGGAAGGAAGAAGCTTTCCGTTTAAGCCTTCAGGGCATCGCTCCATCACTACGTCAATTCACAGCCACCACAGCGTGCCGATGGACATCTTTCTGTGCCAAAAGAAACAAGTGCTTTGTCCTCTTGATATCAAAGGTAGCCACCTATAGTTACGGAACCATGCACAAGACCTTAACTCTGACCAGCAGGAAAACTTAGGACAACTGAGTGCAGATCCTGCCAATTTCTACCAGTTCCAACTGTGCTTTAAGTCTCATTGCAAAGCCTCAGTTAGAAAAAGGATCACCTCAGGGTATCCAACAAGAAGAAGAGTTGTTTTCTTTTTTTTTTCTTTTTTCTTTTTTTTTTTAATATACCATAGGACTATGCAGTTCAATCATCAATCATCTTGGAAAGCTCAAGGAGGAGGTCATCCTCATCCTTCCCTGGGTCCAAGTCGAGCTCGGCTTCCAGTATGCCGTCTGAGAGTTCCCAAAGTAGCATCTCTAAATCCTCGTCTACAGATACGGGCGCGTTGCCTGTGGAACTCAGCCGGCGTGTCCTTGCTTCTTCTAGCTGGGAAGAAGCTGAAGTCGAGCTTGAGAACTCCATTGGCTCCACGGATTCTGCCTGGCTTCCAAGATGTGCTTCAGGTCTTGGCAGAGCAAGGAAGAGAACAATCAGTATATGCCATTTCTTAACGGGAAATCCCTTTTCTGCAAACCGGCTCTTAAAACCGTAGCCAACCCCTCCTGCACTTCAATCTTACCCAGGGATTGTTATTCAATTAACCCAGGGCTACATTTAGAGCCCAATATATTAGCAGGTACATTTTTCAGTTTGGGGGTTTCTCTGTGAAGCCAGAGCACCCGGAGTCTAGCAAAGATGGGAAACCAACATGGCCTCCCGGAAGCCCAGTGTCCGAGAACTACATCTCCCGGCATGCTCTGGGAAAACAATATGGACTCCCGGAAACCCGGTGGCCAAGAACTACATTTCCCAGCACTCCCCAGAAAATTGAGCCTCGCACCTTGCCGTAGGACGCCATTTTTTGCTCTGTTACATTACCGGTTTCGTGTTTATGGAGGGTTTTCCCGCCGTTTTGGGGGGTTTCCCCTCAATTTCGGGTTTTCAGCTCTCCATTTCAGAGTTCTTCCCCGCAATTTTGGGGTTCCTTCCCCTAATTTGGTGCTTCGCCCCCCCCCCCCACTTTTGGGGTTCCCCCTCCATTTTGGGGATTCCCCCCAATTCCAAGCCCCCCACAATTTTGGAGGCCCCCACCATCCTTTCTTGGCCTGCCACCCTAATATTAAGGTTCTTTCCCCCAATGTTGGGGTTCTCACCACATGTTTGAGGTTCCTTCCCTTAATTTGGGGCTTAGCTCCCCGGGATCTGGGGCTTTAACCCCAATTTTGGGGGTCCCCCCCAAGTTTGGGGATTCCTCCCCAGGTCTGGGGGGGGTCCACATTCAATTCTGGAATTTCACACTTCCATTTAAGTCTTCTTCCCCCCAATTTGGGGGTTCACCCACCCAATTTTGGGGGTTCCTCCCCTAATTTGGGGGGGCCCGACCAATTTTGGGGGTCCCCCCCAATTGTAGAGTCCCCCACCCTCCTTTTTTGGGTTCCCCCCTAATATTAAAGAGTTCTTCCGCCCAATTTTGGGGGACCCCACAATTTGGCCGTTCCTTCCCCTAACTTTGGGCTTCAACCCTTCGATTTTGGGGGGGGCTCCCCCCCTCTTATTTTGGCCTTCCGCCCTAATATTAGGCCTAACCCCTAAGAACCTTGACCCCTAAGCCTATGGCAACCACGGATCTAACCCTAACCCCTACCCCAACAAACCCTAGAAACCCAAACCCTAAAAACCCTTGCAGCCCTAACCCGATAAAATTTACCACACTAAACCCCTGAAGACTGTTCTGGGGGGTCCACATTCAATTCTGGAATTTCACACTTCCATTTAAGTGTTCTGCCCCCCCAATATGGGGGTTCGCCCACCCAATTTTGGGGGTTCCTCCCCTAATTGGGGGGGACACAACCAATTTTGGGGGGGACACAACCAATTTGGGGGGGTCCCCCCAATTTTAGAGTCCCCCACCCTCCTTTTTTGGGTTTCCCCCAATATTAAGAGCTCTTCCGCCCAATTTTGGGGGACCCCACAATTTTGACGTTTCTTCCCCTAAATTGGGGCTTCGACCCTTCAATTTTGGGGGGGGGCTCCCCCCTTAGTTTGGCCTTCCACCCTAATATTGGGCCTTACCTCTAAGAACCCTGACCCCTAACACTACGGCTCCCACGGATCTAACCCTAACCCCTACCCCAAAAAACCCTAGAAACCCTAACCCTAAAAACCCTTACAGTCCTAACCCGATAAAATTTACCACACTAGACCTACGCCTAAAAGCCCTAACCCTAAAAATTAAGACCCTCTAAACCCTAACCCAAAACGTAAAGATTCTCAAAGCCCTAACGCTGGAGACCCTAACCTTAAAAAAAAAAAAATAAGACCTTAAAACCCTAACCCTAAATACCTGACCATAACTAAAACCCTAAGACCCTAACCCTAAAAACCCTATCAACACTAAAACCACAAAATACTTTAAAACCTTAACACACTAACCCCCAAACCCTAACCCTTATAACTCCAACCCTAACAACCTTAAAATCCTAACCCTAAACCCTGGAAACCCTAACCCTGAAACCCAACCCTAGTGCCTTAGCCCTGAAACCTTAAAACCCTAACACCTTATTAGAAACACTCTGTAACCAATACCATAGGCTCAGGCAAGTATCTCAGTGAGGTAGCATTTTTATTCACGATTGCAATGGCAGGCGTCCCACAAGCCACCTACTAGTTCCATAACACAGTTTATATAATTTTTTTTTTCCTCTCGGTGACCAGGACCCTCCCCAGTTTCCCCATTGACTGAGTAATCCATGTTCACGATCTATCCAGTGCTTCACAGAAAATACACAGCTGCTGGCCTGTTACTAGTCAATTTTATTTTTTTCTTGACTGTTTTCCTCTTTGAGGTGGTAATGTTTCTTACACCGTGATTTCCACCCAATTGCTCTAAGGATTCTGGTTGTCTGCATTTTACAAGGTTGTCTGTTAAGCTTTCTTATCACTGCAAGCATATATCAATACCACCTTCCTTCCCTCTAAACGATGTAACTCTGTGCAAAAACATTTTTATTCCCACAACCTTGATCCCCTTACCCTAAAATCCTTATTCTCTTTAACCGTAACAACTCTAACCACAACCCTAACCCTTCATATCAACCCCCCGACGCTAATGACACTGACTAATGATCCAAACCCCAAACCCCAGGCAACCAACAAAGAAACAGACACAAAGCTGAAAACTACAAAAAAGGCAAAACCCTGGATACAGACCCCAAATCACAAACACGCTACCAAAATGCTACAGAAAAGCCCCAGACGCAGGCCCCAAGCACTACAGCTAGGCCCCAGAAGCTCTAGACACATCCCAAAGCCAAAATGCAATCCCCAAACACTACAGAAAAGCCCCCAAACACCAGACACAGGCTGCAGAAGTCTACAAGCAGGCCCCAGCCACACCCGGATGCAGACCCCAACTGTCCACAAGCAGCTCCCAACCCACCCCCCCCATGAACTGGACCCCCCCCCCCCACCACCCAGATGCATGCCCCAGGCCCCAGGCCTCAGCCCCAGCCCCCACACCCCAGACTCAGGCCCCAAAGGTGTACAACCAGCTCCCAACTGCCCCCCTCAAAGGGAGGCCCCAAAGCCTGCCAGAGGACCCTAGAGCGTACAAGCAGCTCCCAACCCCCCCGGCACAGGCCCCAACCCCCCCCCAGACACAGGCCCCAAAGATGTACAAGCAACTCCCCATCCTCCCCAGAGGCACGCCCCAAAGGTGTACAAACAGCCCCAACCCCCCAAGACCCAGACCCCTACAGCGTAGAAGCAGCTCCCAACCCCATGCCCCCAAGGCACATGCCCCAACCCCTCCCCCAAGGCAGGCCCTAACAGTGTACAAGCAGCTCCCACCCCCCCCCAGACGCAGGCCCCAAAGGTGTACAAGCAGGCCCCTACAGTATACAAGCAGCTCACAACCACCCCCCCAAAGGCAGGCCCCAAGCCCCTCCAGATGCAAGCCCGAAAGGTTAAAACCAGCTCCAACCCCCTAACCCCCCCCGCCCCGCGCAGACGCAGGCCCCAAAGGTGTACAAGCAGTTCCCAACCCCTCCAAGGCAGGCCCCAAAAGTGTACAGGCAGGCCCCTACAGTGTAGAAACGCTCCAACCCCCCCCCGCTTCCACCTCGAGGGAGGCCATCCCCCCCCGGTATACACGAAGCTCCCAATCCCCTCTCAGAGGAATGCCTAAAAAAGTATACAAGCAGCTCCTAACACCCCCCCCCCCCCCCCCCAAAAGAGGCAGTCCCCAAAGGTGTACAAGCAGGCCCTCAAATCCCTTAGGTGTACAAGCAGGCCCTTCAAATCCCTTAGCCCCTGCGCCAGCTTTATTGGCGAGCAGCGAGGCTGGGGGGGGAGGGGGGCAAGACAGCCTTAAATAAAATACAAATATAAAAAGTGTTATAAATGGCTGTTATAAATCCAAATAGGATTACAATCAAAGTTTACAATTTATTAAACGAATAGAGGCAAGCAAGCAGCGCTGGGTGCGCCGGGAGTCTCTGCTCCCCCAGGACGCACGCCTGTTACGTAAGGCGGCTGGTTTTGATGCTCCCAGGCTAATACATATTCATTACTACTTCGAGAAGAGGCAGGGTTATTAGAATTGGTTTCCGGAATCCGAAACCCCTCCCAGGGGCCCCTGCGTACCAGTCTCTGGTGGTCTCTCGGGGCTTGCTCGGGCTGAATGCTGGTTGTCTTCCTCTCAGGCTTTTGTCCTTCAATTGTCCTTCAGCTCCCCCTTCCTCCTCGTTTGGGAGCCTCTGCGCCGGATTTCAGAAACTCTAGCAACATCCCCTGCAGTAGTCAGCACTTTTCCCTAAAAACCCCTTTGTTCTCTTATCACCTAGACCCGGGCCTCGATGGTAACCCTTCAAATCCCTTAGTGACACGAATTGCTGGACCATTCCTTACAAAAGGAAGGATAAAATATGTAGAGGAGCAATGGCACCCGCGAAAGCCCGGCGCCGCGGGCAGAGGCAGCGAAGGTTGACGGCAGAACAGTGCTCGGTTTGAACACGGAGAGGGAAAGCGAGGGGAAGGTGGCCGAAGCCGGCCGCAGTCTCTGAGCTCTCCTCCTCCTGATTGTTTTCTCTCAAAGCCATTTCTGTCTGTGTGCGGGCACCCGGAGCCGGCAGAAGTCCCCGTGAAGTCCTTCGGCAGGACGGAGGGCTGCGTGGGCTCCAGTGAGAGAGGGAGTTAGGAGAATCTTATCAAGTAGAGATAGAGCGCTGACAGCGTTAAACTAGGATGCTACTTAGTGTCTTTGCTAACTATGGTGCATTGTGCCAATTAACTAAAGCAAGAAGCCTTGGGCCCCTTACCAAGGTCAGTCTCCTAATAAGAGAGTGAGCCTGTCTTAAGAAACTGGGAGAAACTGGTCCTGCAGATGGACAAGAGCCAAGGAGCAACTGAGTCTGTGCAAAGACAAGAGGTCAACTAGCGGTGACGAGGAAGAGTCATCAATCTTCATGCCCACGACCTCCCGTGCTGCCCAGCGCTGAATAAACATACCTACTTTACAATCTCACTGATTGTGGAGTCCCTTTTCCGCAAGTCACTAGCAGCGGTTTCTTCCGCAGAGGTGTTCCCAGAGCCGCTTCAAAGCTTCCCTCGCGGAGCTGGGGCGTCGCAGGGGGTCGTCAAAGCACGCACACACACACACACACACACACACACACACACACAGGCGTTGTTGTCCAAACAGAAAGTATTTACAACAAATTCGACAAGCGGTTTTCCTCTGCCAGCAGCAAATGCCTGAGGGCCCCTACAGCTTCACAAATCATAGCACAAAGAGCCTAAAGTTCCTCTAAAATTTAGGGAAATGATTCAAAATAGATCTGCTAGGGGAAAACGATCACTGGCGGCAGGGTACACAATACACGCGAGTCTCAGCTCTCCTCCGCAGGGTCAGTGCCCACGCCCAAGTGCGACGCTGATGGCACCCGAACATTTGCTGTAGCAGGCAGCAGAGCCAGCAGCTCAGGGGAGCAATTTTAAAAACCAGGAGGCACTTAAACCAACCCTTAATTGACCCAGTTACTGCAGGAGAGTCCCGACTACTCGCCCTGGAGTCCTACTGTCACCAGCAAAAAGCACCAACCAAAGCTTGGGGGAACTTTGGTACAGCACAAGAGAAGGGAGTGGGGGTAGCGTAGCCGTATCGCAGAGCTGCTGCTTTTCACACCATTTTATCATCCCTGATAATTGAAAGTAAGGCCGGGTGGGCTGACCCCACCACCACCACTCCTGGCAGCATGTTTGGTCCACAACGCTAGAATAATTATTTTGCTCCCTCCCGCCCCTACAGCTTCATCATCTGAAAAGATTACAGTCAAAACAATGGCATACACAAATAAAAGTCAAGAGTTGACATAGTAACTCCGGGATTTGGGTATCAACTGTCCGAGAAATCAGAACACCCAGGCTTCACAATGTGCCCAACATCGAGCTGTGCCAAGGGGGGCGGAAGGAAGAAGCTTTCCGTTTAAGCCTTCAGGGCATCGCTCCATCACTACGTCAATTCACAGCCACCACAGCGTGCCGATGGACATCTTTCTGTGCCAAAAGAAACAAGTGCTTTGTCCTCTTGATATCAAAGGTAGCCACCTATAGTTACGGAACCATGCACAAGACCTTAACTCTGACCAGCAGGAAAACTTAGGACAACTGAGTGCAGATCCTGCCAATTTCTACCAGTTCCAACTGTGCTTTAAGTCTCATTGCAAAGCCTCAGTTAGAAAAAGGATCACCTCAGGGTATCCAACAAGAAGAAGAGTTGTTTTCTTTTTTTTTTCTTTTTTCTTTTTTTTTTTAATATACCATAGGACTATGCAGTTCAATCATCAATCATCTTGGAAAGCTCAAGGAGGAGGTCATCCTCATCCTTCCCTGGGTCCAAGTCGAGCTCGGCTTCCAGTATGCCGTCTGAGAGTTCCCAAAGTAGCATCTCTAAATCCTCGTCTACAGATACGGGCGCGTTGCCTGTGGAACTCAGCCGGCGTGTCCTTGCTTCTTCTAGCTGGGAAGAAGCTGAAGTCGAGCTTGAGAACTCCATTGGCTCCACGGATTCTGCCTGGCTTCCAAGATGTGCTTCAGGTCTTGGCAGAGCAAGGAAGAGAACAATCAGTATATGCCATTTCTTAACGGGAAATCCCTTTTCTGCAAACCGGCTCTTAAAACCGTAGCCAACCCCTCCTGCACTTCAATCTTACCCAGGGATTGTTATTCAATTAACCCAGGGCTACATTTAGAGCCCAATATATTAGCAGGTACATTTTTCAGTTTGGGGGTTTCTCTGTGAAGCCAGAGCACCCGGAGTCTAGCAAAGATGGGAAACCAACATGGCCTCCCGGAAGCCCAGTGTCCGAGAACTACATCTCCCGGCATGCTCTGGGAAAACAATATGGACTCCCGGAAACCCGGTGGCCAAGAACTACATTTCCCAGCACTCCCCAGAAAATTGAGCCTCGCACCTTGCCGTAGGACGCCATTTTTTGCTCTGTTACATTACCGGTTTCGTGTTTATGGAGGGTTTTCCCGCCGTTTTGGGGGGTTTCCCCTCAATTTCGGGTTTTCAGCTCTCCATTTCAGAGTTCTTCCCCGCAATTTTGGGGTTCCTTCCCCTAATTTGGTGCTTCGCCCCCCCCCCCCACTTTTGGGGTTCCCCCTCCATTTTGGGGATTCCCCCCAATTCCAAGCCCCCCACAATTTTGGAGGCCCCCACCATCCTTTCTTGGCCTGCCACCCTAATATTAAGGTTCTTTCCCCCAATGTTGGGGTTCTCACCACATGTTTGAGGTTCCTTCCCTTAATTTGGGGCTTAGCTCCCCGGGATCTGGGGCTTTAACCCCAATTTTGGGGGTCCCCCCCAAGTTTGGGGATTCCTCCCCAGGTCTGGGGGGGGTCCACATTCAATTCTGGAATTTCACACTTCCATTTAAGTCTTCTTCCCCCCAATTTGGGGGTTCACCCACCCAATTTTGGGGGTTCCTCCCCTAATTTGGGGGGGCCCGACCAATTTTGGGGGTCCCCCCCAATTGTAGAGTCCCCCACCCTCCTTTTTTGGGTTCCCCCCTAATATTAAAGAGTTCTTCCGCCCAATTTTGGGGGACCCCACAATTTGGCCGTTCCTTCCCCTAACTTTGGGCTTCAACCCTTCGATTTTGGGGGGGGCTCCCCCCCTCTTATTTTGGCCTTCCGCCCTAATATTAGGCCTAACCCCTAAGAACCTTGACCCCTAAGCCTATGGCAACCACGGATCTAACCCTAACCCCTACCCCAACAAACCCTAGAAACCCAAACCCTAAAAACCCTTGCAGCCCTAACCCGATAAAATTTACCACACTAAACCCCTGAAGACTGTTCTGGGGGGTCCACATTCAATTCTGGAATTTCACACTTCCATTTAAGTGTTCTGCCCCCCCAATATGGGGGTTCGCCCACCCAATTTTGGGGGTTCCTCCCCTAATTGGGGGGGACACAACCAATTTTGGGGGGGACACAACCAATTTGGGGGGGTCCCCCCAATTTTAGAGTCCCCCACCCTCCTTTTTTGGGTTTCCCCCAATATTAAGAGCTCTTCCGCCCAATTTTGGGGGACCCCACAATTTTGACGTTTCTTCCCCTAAATTGGGGCTTCGACCCTTCAATTTTGGGGGGGGGCTCCCCCCTTAGTTTGGCCTTCCACCCTAATATTGGGCCTTACCTCTAAGAACCCTGACCCCTAACACTACGGCTCCCACGGATCTAACCCTAACCCCTACCCCAAAAAACCCTAGAAACCCTAACCCTAAAAACCCTTACAGTCCTAACCCGATAAAATTTACCACACTAGACCTACGCCTAAAAGCCCTAACCCTAAAAATTAAGACCCTCTAAACCCTAACCCAAAACGTAAAGATTCTCAAAGCCCTAACGCTGGAGACCCTAACCTTAAAAAAAAAAAAATAAGACCTTAAAACCCTAACCCTAAATACCTGACCATAACTAAAACCCTAAGACCCTAACCCTAAAAACCCTATCAACACTAAAACCACAAAATACTTTAAAACCTTAACACACTAACCCCCAAACCCTAACCCTTATAACTCCAACCCTAACAACCTTAAAATCCTAACCCTAAACCCTGGAAACCCTAACCCTGAAACCCAACCCTAGTGCCTTAGCCCTGAAACCTTAAAACCCTAACACCTTATTAGAAACACTCTGTAACCAATACCATAGGCTCAGGCAAGTATCTCAGTGAGGTAGCATTTTTATTCACGATTGCAATGGCAGGCGTCCCACAAGCCACCTACTAGTTCCATAACACAGTTTATATAATTTTTTTTTTCCTCTCGGTGACCAGGACCCTCCCCAGTTTCCCCATTGACTGAGTAATCCATGTTCACGATCTATCCAGTGCTTCACAGAAAATACACAGCTGCTGGCCTGTTACTAGTCAATTTTATTTTTTTCTTGACTGTTTTCCTCTTTGAGGTGGTAATGTTTCTTACACCGTGATTTCCACCCAATTGCTCTAAGGATTCTGGTTGTCTGCATTTTACAAGGTTGTCTGTTAAGCTTTCTTATCACTGCAAGCATATATCAATACCACCTTCCTTCCCTCTAAACGATGTAACTCTGTGCAAAAACATTTTTATTCCCACAACCTTGATCCCCTTACCCTAAAATCCTTATTCTCTTTAACCGTAACAACTCTAACCACAACCCTAACCCTTCATATCAACCCCCCGACGCTAATGACACTGACTAATGATCCAAACCCCAAACCCCAGGCAACCAACAAAGAAACAGACACAAAGCTGAAAACTACAAAAAAGGCAAAACCCTGGATACAGACCCCAAATCACAAACACGCTACCAAAATGCTACAGAAAAGCCCCAGACGCAGGCCCCAAGCACTACAGCTAGGCCCCAGAAGCTCTAGACACATCCCAAAGCCAAAATGCAATCCCCAAACACTACAGAAAAGCCCCCAAACACCAGACACAGGCTGCAGAAGTCTACAAGCAGGCCCCAGCCACACCCGGATGCAGACCCCAACTGTCCACAAGCAGCTCCCAACCCACCCCCCCCATGAACTGGACCCCCCCCCCCCCACCACCCAGATGCATGCCCCAGGCCCCAGGCCTCAGCCCCAGCCCCCACACCCCAGACTCAGGCCCCAAAGGTGTACAACCAGCTCCCAACTGCCCCCCTCAAAGGGAGGCCCCAAAGCCTGCCAGAGGACCCTAGAGCGTACAAGCAGCTCCCAACCCCCCCGGCACAGGCCCCAACCCCCCCCCAGACACAGGCCCCAAAGATGTACAAGCAACTCCCCATCCTCCCCAGAGGCACGCCCCAAAGGTGTACAAACAGCCCCAACCCCCCAAGACCCAGACCCCTACAGCGTAGAAGCAGCTCCCAACCCCATGCCCCCAAGGCACATGCCCCAACCCCTCCCCCAAGGCAGGCCCTAACAGTGTACAAGCAGCTCCCACCCCCCCCCAGACGCAGGCCCCAAAGGTGTACAAGCAGGCCCCTACAGTATACAAGCAGCTCACAACCACCCCCCCAAAGGCAGGCCCCAAGCCCCTCCAGATGCAAGCCCGAAAGGTTAAAACCAGCTCCAACCCCCTAACCCCCCCCGCCCCGCGCAGACGCAGGCCCCAAAGGTGTACAAGCAGTTCCCAACCCCTCCAAGGCAGGCCCCAAAAGTGTACAGGCAGGCCCCTACAGTGTAGAAACGCTCCAACCCCCCCCCGCTTCCACCTCGAGGGAGGCCATCCCCCCCCGGTATACACGAAGCTCCCAATCCCCTCTCAGAGGAATGCCTAAAAAAGTATACAAGCAGCTCCTAACACCCCCCCCCCCCCCCCCCAAAAGAGGCAGTCCCCAAAGGTGTACAAGCAGGCCCTCAAATCCCTTAGGTGTACAAGCAGGCCCTTCAAATCCCTTAGCCCCTGCGCCAGCTTTATTGGCGAGCAGCGAGGCTGGGGGGGGAGGGGGGCAAGACAGCCTTAAATAAAATACAAATATAAAAAGTGTTATAAATGGCTGTTATAAATCCAAATAGGATTACAATCAAAGTTTACAATTTATTAAACGAATAGAGGCAAGCAAGCAGCGCTGGGTGCGCCGGGAGTCTCTGCTCCCCCAGGACGCACGCCTGTTACGTAAGGCGGCTGGTTTTGATGCTCCCAGGCTAATACATATTCATTACTACTTCGAGAAGAGGCAGGGTTATTAGAATTGGTTTCCGGAATCCGAAACCCCTCCCAGGGGCCCCTGCGTACCAGTCTCTGGTGGTCTCTCGGGGCTTGCTCGGGCTGAATGCTGGTTGTCTTCCTCTCAGGCTTTTGTCCTTCAATTGTCCTTCAGCTCCCCCTTCCTCCTCGTTTGGGAGCCTCTGCGCCGGATTTCAGAAACTCTAGCAACATCCCCTGCAGTAGTCAGCACTTTTCCCTAAAAACCCCTTTGTTCTCTTATCACCTAGACCCGGGCCTCGATGGTAACCCTTCAAATCCCTTAGTGACACGAATTGCTGGACCATTCCTTACAAAAGGAAGGATAAAATATGTAGAGGAGCAATGGCACCCGCGAAAGCCCGGCGCCGCGGGCAGAGGCAGCGAAGGTTGACGGCAGAACAGTGCTCGGTTTGAACACGGAGAGGGAAAGCGAGGGGAAGGTGGCCGAAGCCGGCCGCAGTCTCTGAGCTCTCCTCCTCCTGATTGTTTTCTCTCAAAGCCATTTCTGTCTGTGTGCGGGCACCCGGAGCCGGCAGAAGTCCCCGTGAAGTCCTTCGGCAGGACGGAGGGCTGCGTGGGCTCCAGTGAGAGAGGGAGTTAGGAGAATCTTATCAAGTAGAGATAGAGCGCTGACAGCGTTAAACTAGGATGCTACTTAGTGTCTTTGCTAACTATGGTGCATTGTGCCAATTAACTAAAGCAAGAAGCCTTGGGCCCCTTACCAAGGTCAGTCTCCTAATAAGAGAGTGAGCCTGTCTTAAGAAACTGGGAGAAACTGGTCCTGCAGATGGACAAGAGCCAAGGAGCAACTGAGTCTGTGCAAAGACAAGAGGTCAACTAGCGGTGACGAGGAAGAGTCATCAATCTTCATGCCCACGACCTCCCGTGCTGCCCAGCGCTGAATAAACATACCTACTTTACAATCTCACTGATTGTGGAATCCCTTTTCCGCAAGTCACTAGCAGCGGTTTCTTCCGCAGAGGTTTTCCCAGAGCCGCTTCAAAGCTTCCCTCGCGGAGCTGGGGCGTCGCAGGGGGTCGTCAAAGCACGCGCACACACACACACACACACACACACAGGCGTTGTTGTCCAAACAGAAAGTATTTACAACAAATTCGACAAGCGGTTTTCCTCTGCCAGCAGCAAATGCCTGAGGGCCCCTACAGCTTCACAAACCATAGCACAAAGAGCCTAAAGTTCCTCTAAAATTTAGGGAAATGATTCAAAATAGATCTGCTAGGGGAAAACGATCACTGGCGGCAGGGTACACAATACACGCGAGTCTCAGCTCTCCTCCGCAGGGTCAGTGCCCACGCCCAAGTGCGACGCTGATGGCACCCGAACATTTGCTGTAGCAGGCAGCAGAGCCAGCAGCTCAGGGGAGCAATTTTAAAAACCAGGAGGCACTTAAACCAACCCTTAATTGACCCAGTTACTGCAGGAGAGTCCCGACTACTCGCCCTGGAGTCCTACTGTCACCAACAAAAAGCACCAACCAAAGCTTGGGGGAACTTTGGTACAGCACAAGAGAAGGGAGTGGGGGTAGCGTAGCCGTATCGCAGAGCTGCTGCTTTTCACACCATTTTATCATCCCCGATAATTGAAAGTAAGGCCGGGTGGGCTGACCCCACCACCACCACTCCTGGCAGCATGTTTGGTCCACAACACTAGAATAATTATTTTGCTCCCTCCCGCCCCTACAGCTTCATCATCTGAAAAGATTACAGTCAAAACAATGGCATACACAAATAAAAGTCAAGAGTTGACATAGTAACTCCGGGATTTGGGTATCAACTGTCCGAGAAATCAGAACACCCAGGCTTCACAATGTGCCCAACATCGAGCTGTGCCAAGGGGGGCGGAAGGAAGAAGCTTTCCGTTTAAGCCTTCAGAGCATCGCTCCATCACTACGTCAATTCACAGCCACCACAGCGTGCCGATGGACATCTTTCTGTGCCAAAAGAAACAAGTGCTTTGTCCTCTTGATATCAAAGGTAGCCACCTATAGTTACGGAACCATGCACAAGACCTTAACTCTGACCAGCAGGAAAACTTAGGACAACTGAGTGCAGATCCTGCCAATTTCTACCAGTTCCAACTGTGCTTTAAGTCTCATTGCAAAGCCTCAGTTAGAAAAAGGATCACCTCAGGGTATCCAACAAGAAGAAGAGTTGTTTTCTTTTTTTTCTTTTTTTTTTTTTTTTTTTAATATACCATAGGACTATGCAGTTCAATCATCAATCATCTTGGAAAGCTCAAGGAGGAGGTCATCCTCATCCTTCCCTGGGTCCAAGTCGAGCTCGGCTTCCAGTATGCCGTCTGAGAGTTCCCAAAGTAGCATCTCTAAATCCTCGTCTACAGATACGGGCGCGTTGCCTGTGGAACTCAGCCGGCGTGTCCTTGCTTCTTCTAGCTGGGAAGAAGCTGAAGTCGAGCTTGAGAACTCCATTGGCTCCACGGATTCTGCCTGGCTTCCAAGATGTGCTTCAGGTCTTGGCAGAGCAAGGAAGAGAACAATCAGTATATGCCATTTCTTAACGGGAAATCCCTTTTCTGCAAACCGGCTCTTAAAACCGTAGCCAACCCCTCCTGCACTTCAATCTTACCCAGGGATTGTTATTCAATTAACCCAGGGCTACATTTAGAGCCCAATATATTAGCAGGTACATTTTTCAGTTTGGGGGTTTCTCTGTGAAGCCAGAGCACCCGGAGTCTAGCAAAGATGGGAAACCAACATGGCCTCCCGGAAGCCCAGTGTCCGAGAACTACATCTCCCGGCATGCTCTGGGAAAACAATATGGACTCCCGGAAACCCGGTGGCCAAGAACTACATTTCCCAGCACTCCCCAGAAAATTGAGCCTCGCACCTGGCCGTAGGACGCCATTTTTTGCTCTGTTACATTACCGGTTTCGTGTTTATGGAGGGTTTTCCCGCCGTTTTGGGGGGTTTCCCCTCAATTTCGGGTTTTCAGCTCTCCATTTCAGAGTTCTTCCCCGCAATTTTGGGGTTCCTTCCCCTAATTTGGTGCTTCGCCCCCCCCCCCCACTTTTGGGGTTCCCCCTCCATTTTGGGGATTCCCCCCAATTCCAAGCCCCCCACAATTTTGGAGGCCCCCACCATCCTTTCTTGGCCTGCCACCCTAATATTAAGGTTCTTTCCCCCAATGTTGGGGTTCTCACCACATGTTTGAGGTTCCTTCCCTTAATTTGGGGCTTAGCTCCCCGGGATCTGGGGCTTTAACCCCAATTTTGGGGGTCCCCCCCAAGTTTGGGGATTCCTCCCCAGGTCTGGGGGGGGTCCACATTCAATTCTGGAATTTCACACTTCCATTTAAGTCTTCTTCCCCCCAATTTGGGGGTTCACCCACCCAATTTTGGGGGTTCCTCCCCTAATTTGGGGGGACCCGACCAATTTTGGGGGTCCCCCCCAATTGTAGAGTCCCCCACCCTCCTTTTTTGGGTTCCCCCCTAATATTAAAGAGTTCTTCCGCCCAATTTTGGGGGACCCCACAATTTGGCCGTTCCTTCCCCTAACTTTGGGCTTCAACCCTTCGATTTTGGGTGGGCTCCTCCCCTCTTATTTTGGCCTTCCGCCCTAATATTAGGCCTAACCCCTAAGAACCTTGACCCCTAAGCCTATGGCAACCACGGATCTAACCCTAACCCCTACCCCAACAAACCCTAGAAACCCTAACCCTAAAAACCCTTGCAGCCCTAACCCGATAAAATTTACCACACTAAACCCCTGAAGACTGTTCTGGGGGGTCCACATTCAATTCTGGAATTTCACACTTCCATTTAAGTGTTCTGCCCCCCCAATATGGGGGTTCGCCCACCCAATTTTGGGGGTTCCTCCCCTAATTGGGGGGGACACAACCAATTTTGGGGGGGACACAACCAATTTTGGGGGGGACACAACCAATTTTAGAGTCCCCCACCCTCCTTTTTTGGGTTTCCCCCAATATTAAGAGCTCTTCCGCTCAATTTTGGGGGACCCCACAATTTTGACATTCCTTCCCCTAACCTTGGGCTTCAACCCTTCAATTTTGGGTGGGCTCCTCCCCTCTTATTTTGGCCTTCCGCCCTAATATTAGGCCTAACCCCTAAGAACCTTGACCCCTAACGCTATGGCAACCACGGATCTAACCCTAACCCCTACCCCAACAAACCCTAGAAACCCTAACCCTAAAAACCCTTACAGCCCTAACCCGATAAAATTTACCACACTAAACCCCTGAAGACTGTTCTGGGGGGTCCACATTCAATTCTGGAATTTCACACTTCCATTTAAGTCTTCTTCCCCCCAATTTGGGGGTTCGCCCACCCAATTTTGGGGGTTCCTCCCCTAATTTGGGGGGGACACAACCGATTTTAGAGTCCCCCACCCTCCTTTTTTGGGTTCCCCCCTAATATTAAAAGTTCTTCCGCCCAATTTTGGGGGACCCCACAATTTTGACGTTCCTTCCCCTAACTTGGGGCTTCAACCCTTCAATTTTGGGGGGGGCTCCCACCCTCTTATTTTGGCCTTCCGCCCTAATATTAGGCCTAACCCCTAAGAACCTTGACCCCTAACGCTATGGCAACCACGGATCTAACCCTAACCCCTACCCCAACAAACCCTAGAAACCCTAACCCTAAAAACCCTTACAGCCCTAACCCGATAAAATTTACCACACTAAACCCCTGAAGACTGTTCTGGGGGGTCCACATTCAATTCTGGAATTTCACACTTCCATTTAAGTGTTCTGCCCCCCCAATATGGGGGTTCGCCCACCCAATTTTGGGGGTTCCTCCCCTAATTGGGGGGGACACAACCAATTTTGGGGGGGACACAACCAATTTGGGGGGGTCCCCCCAATTTTAGAGTCCCCCACCCTCCTTTTTTGGGTTTCCCCCAATATTAAGAGCTCTTCCGCCCAATTTTGGGGGACCCCACAATTTTGACGTTTCTTCCCCTAAATTGGGGCTTCGACCCTTCAATTTTGGGGGGGGCTCCCCCCTTAGTTTGGCCTTCCACCCTAATATTGGGCCTTACCCCTAGGAACCCTGACCCCTAACACTACGGCTCCCACGGATCTAACCCTAACCCCTACCCCAAAAAACCCTAGAAACCCTAACCCTAAAAACCCTTACAGTCCTAACCCGATAAAATTTACCACACTAGACCTACGCCTAAAAGCCCTAACCCTAAAAATTAAGACCCTCTAAACCCTAACCCAAAACGTAAAGATTCTCAAAGCCCTAACGCTGGAGACCCTAACCTTAAAAAAAAAAAAAAATAAGACCTTAAAACCCTAACCCTAAATACCTGACCATAACTAAAACCCTAAGACCCTAACCCTAAAAACCCTATCAACACTAAAACCACAAAATACTTTAAAACCTTAACACACTAACCCCCAAACCCTAACCCTTATAACTCCAACCCTAACAACCTTAAAATCCTAACCCTAAACCCTGGAAACCCTAACCCTGAAACCCAACCCTAGTGCCTTAGCCCTGAAACCTTAAAACCCTAACACCTTATTAGAAACACTCTGTAACCAATACCATAGGCTCAGGCAAGTATCTCAGTGAGGTAGCATTTTTATTCACGATTGCAATGGCAGGCGTCCCACAAGCCACCTACTAGTTCCATAACACAGTTTATATAATTTTTTTTTTCCTCTCGGTGACCAGGACCCTCCCCAGTTTCCCCATTGACTGAGTAATCCATGTTCACGATCTATCCAGTGCTTCACAGAAAATACACAGCTGCTGGCCTGTTACTAGTCAATTTTATTTTTTTCTTGACTGTTTTCCTCTTTGAGGTGGTAATGTTTCTTACACCGTGATTTCCACCCAATTGCTCTAAGGATTCTGGTTGTCTGCATTTTACAAGGTTGTCTGTTAAGCTTTCTTATCACTGCAAGCATATATCAATACCACCTTCCTTCCCTCTAAACGATGTAACTCTGTGCAAAAACATTTTTATTCCCACAACCTTGATCCCCTTACCCTAAAATCCTTATTCTCTTTAACCGTAACAACTCTAACCACAACCCTAACCCTTCATATCAACCCCCCGACGCTAATGACACTGACTAATGATCCAAACCCCAAACCCCAGGCAACCAACAAAGAAACAGACACAAAGCTGAAAACTACAAAAAAGGCAAAACCCTGGATACAGACCCCAAATCACAAACACGCTACCAAAATGCTACAGAAAAGCCCCAGACGCAGGCCCCAAGCACTACAGCTAGGCCCCAGAAGCTCTAGACACATCCCAAAGCCAAAATGCAATCCCCAAACACTACAGAAAAGCCCCCAAACACCAGACACAGGCTGCAGAAGTCTACAAGCAGGCCCCAGCCACACCCGGATGCAGACCCCAACTGTCCACAAGCAGCTCCCAACCCACCCCCCCCCATGAACTGGACCCCCCCCACCACAACCCAGATGCATGCCCCAGGCCCCAGGCCTCAGCCCCAGCCCCCACACCCCAGACTCAGGCCCCAAAGGTGTACAACCAGCTCCCAACTGCCCCCCTCAAAGGGAGGCCCCAAAGCCTGCCAGAGGACCCTAGAGCGTACAACCAGCTCCCAACCCCCCCGGCACAGGCCCCAACCCCCCCCCAGACACAGGCCCCAAAGGTGTACAAGCAACTCCCCATCCTCCCCAGAGGCACGCCCCAAAGGTGTACAAACAGCCCCAACCCCCCAAGACCCAGACCCCTACAGCGTAGAAGCAGCTCCCAACCCCATGCCCCCAAGGCACATGCCCCAACCCCTCCCCCAAGGCAGGCCCTAACAGTGTACAAGCAGCTCCCACCCCCCCCCAGACGCAGGCCCCAAAGGTGTACAAGCAGGCCCCTACAGTATACAAGCAGCTCACAACCACCCCCCCAAAGGCAGGCCCCAAGCCCCTCCAGATGCAAGCCCGAAAGGTTAAAACCAGCTCCAACCCCCTAACCCCCCCCGCCCCGCGCAGACGCAGGCCCCAAAGGTGTACAAGCAGTTCCCAACCCCTCCAAGGCAGGCCCCAAAAGTGTACAGGCAGGCCCCTACAGTGTAGAAACGCTCCAACCCCCCCCGCTTCCACCTCGAGGGAGGCCCTCCCCCCCCGGTATACACGAAGCTCCCAACCCCCTCTCAGAGGAATGCCTAAAAAAGTATACAAGCAGCTCCTAACACCCCCCCCCCCCCCCCCAAAAGAGGCAGTCCCCAAAGGTGTACAAGCAGGCCCTCAAATCCCTTAGGTGTACAAGCAGGCCCTTCAAATCCCTTAGCCCCTGCGCCAGCTTTATTGGCGAGCAGCGAGGCTGGGGGGGGAGGGGGGCAAGACAGCCTTAAATAAAATACAAATATAAAAAGTGTTATAAATGGCTGTTATAAATCCAAATAGGATTACAATCAAAGTTTACAATTTATTAAACGAATAGAGGCAAGCAAGCAGCGCTGGGTGCGCCGGGAGTCTCTGCTCCCCCAGGACGCACGCCTGTTACGTAAGGCGGCTGGTTTTGATGCTCCCAGGCTAATACATATTCATTACTACTTCGAGAAGAGGCAGGGTTATTAGAATTGGTTTCCGGAATCCGAAACCCCTCCCAGGGGCCCCTGCGTACCAGTCTCTGGTGGTCTCTCGGGGCTTGCTCGGGCTGAATGCTGGTTGTCTTCCTCTCAGGCTTTTGTCCTTCAATTGTCCTTCAGCTCCCCCTTCCTCCTCGTTTGGGAGCCTCTGCGCCGGATTTCAGAAACTCTAGCAACATCCCCTGCAGTAGTCAGCACTTTTCCCTAAAAACCCCTTTGTTCTCTTATCACCTAGACCCGGGCCTCGATGGTAACCCTTCAAATCCCTTAGTGACACGAATTGCTGGACCATTCCTTACAAAAGGAAGGATAAAATATGTAGAGGAGCAATGGCACCCGCGAAAGCCCGGCGCCGCGGGCAGAGGCAGCGAAGGTTGACGGCAGAACAGTGCTCGGTTTGAACACGGAGAGGGAAAGCGAGGGGAAGGTGGCCGAAGCCGGCCGCAGTCTCTGAGCTCTCCTCCTCCTGATTGTTTTCTCTCAAAGCCATTTCTGTCTGTGTGCGGGCACCCGGAGCCGGCAGAAGTCCCCGTGAAGTCCTTCGGCAGGACGGAGGGCTGCGTGGGCTCCAGTGAGAGAGGGAGTTAGGAGAATCTTATCAAGTAGAGATAGAGCGCTGACAGCGTTAAACTAGGATGCTACTTAGTGTCTTTGCTAACTATGGTGCATTGTGCCAATTAACTAAAGCAAGAAGCCTTGGGCCCCTTACCAAGGTCAGTCTCCTAATAAGAGAGTGAGCCTGTCTTAAGAAACTGGGAGAAACTGGTCCTGCAGATGGACAAGAGCCAAGGAGCAACTGAGTCTGTGCAAAGACAAGAGGTCAACTAGCGGTGACGAGGAAGAGTCATCAATCTTCATGCCCACGACCTCCCGTGCTGCCCAGCGCTGAATAAACATACCTACTTTACAATCTCACTGATTGTGGAGTCCCTTTTCCGCAAGTCACTAGCAGCGGTTTCTTCCGCAGAGGTGTTCCCAGAGCCGCTTCAAAGCTTCCCTCGCGGAGCTGGGGCGTCGCAGGGGGTCGTCAAAGCACGCACACACACACGCACACACACACACACACACACACAGGCGTTGTTGTCCAAACAGAAAGTATTTACAACAAATTCGACAAGCGGTTTTCCTCTGCCAGCAGCAAATGCCTGAGGGCCCCTACAGCTTCACAAATCATAGCACAAAGAGCCTAAAGTTCCTCTAAAATTTAGGGAAATGATTCAAAATAGATCTGCTAGGGGAAAACGATCACTGGCGGCAGGGTACACAATACACGCGAGTCTCAGCTCTCCTCCGCAGGGTCAGTGCCCACGCCCAAGTGCGACGCTGATGGCACCCGAACATTTGCTGTAGCAGGCAGCAGAGCCAGCAGCTCAGGGGAGCAATTTTAAAAACCAGGAGGCACTTAAACCAACCCTTAATTGACCCAGTTACTGCAGGAGAGTCCCGACTACTCACCCTGGAGTCCTACTGTCACCAACAAAAAGCACCAACCAAAGCTTGGGGGAACTTTGGTACAGCACAAGAGAAGGGAGTGGGGGTAGCGTAGCCGTATCGCAGAGCTGCTGCTTTTCACGCCATTTTATCATCCCTGATAATTGAAAGTAAGGCCGGGTGGGCTGACCCCACCACCACCACTCCTGGCAGCATGTTTGGTCCACAACGCTAGAATAATTATTTTGCTCCCTCCCGCCCCTACAGCTTCATCATCTGAAAAGATTACAGTCAAAACAATGGCATACACAAATAAAAGTCAAGAGTTGACATAGTAACTCCGGGATTTGGGTATCAACTGTCCGAGAAATCAGAACACCCAGGCTTCACAATGTGCCCAACATCGAGCTGTGCCAAGGGGGGCGGAAGGAAGAAGCTTTCCGTTTAAGCCTTCAGAGCATCGCTCCATCACTACGTCAATTCACAGCCACCACAGCGTGCCGATGGACATCTTTCTGTGCCAAAAGAAACAAGTGCTTTGTCCTCTTGATATCAAAGGTAGCCACCTATAGTTACGGAACCATGCACAAGACCTTAACTCTGACCAGCAGGAAAACTTAGGACAACTGAGTGCAGATCCTGCCAATTTCTACCAGTTCCAACTGTGCTTTAAGTCTCATTGCAAAGCCTCAGTTAGAAAAAGGATCACCTCAGGGTATCCAACAAGAAGAAGAGTTGTTTTCTTTTTTTTCTTTTCTTTTTTTTTTTTTTAATATACCATAGGACTATGCAGTTCAATCATCAATCATCTTGGAAAGCTCAAGGAGGAGGTCATCCTCATCCTTCCCTGGGTCCAAGTCGAGCTCGGCTTCCAGTATGCCGTCTGAGAGTTCCCAAAGTAGCATCTCTAAATCCTCGTCTACAGATACGGGCGCGTTGCCTGTGGAACTCAGCCGGCGTGTCCTTGCTTCTTCTAGCTGGGAAGAAGCTGAAGTCGAGCTTGAGAACTCCATTGGCTCCACGGATTCTGCCTGGCTTCCAAGATGTGCTTCAGGTCTTGGCAGAGCAAGGAAGAGAACAATCAGTATATGCCATTTCTTAACGGGAAATCCCTTTTCTGCAAACCGGCTCTTAAAACCGTAGCCAACCCCTCCTGCACTTCAATCTTACCCAGGGATTGTTATTCAATTAACCCAGGGCTACATTTAGAGCCCAATATATTAGCAGGTACATTTTTCAGTTTGGGGGTTTCTCTGTGAAGCCAGAGCACCCGGAGTCTAGCAAAGATGGGAAACCAACATGGCCTCCCGGAAGCCCAGTGTCCGAGAACTACATCTCCCGGCATGCTCTGGGAAAACAATATGGACTCCCGGAAACCCGGTGGCCAAGAACTACATTTCCCAGCACTCCCCAGAAAATTGAGCCTCGCACCTTGCCGTAGGACGCCATTTTTTGCTCTGTTACATTACCGGTTTCGTGTTTATGGAGGGTTTTCCCGCCGTTTTGGGGGGTTTCCCCTCAATTTCGGGTTTTCAGCTCTCCATTTCAGAGTTCTTCCCCGCAATTTTGGGGTTCCTTCCCCTAATTTGGTGCTTCGCCCCCCCCCCACTTTTGGGGTTCCCCCTCCATTTTGGGGATTCCCCCCAATTCCAAGCCCCCCACAATTTTGGAGGCCCCCACCATCCTTTCTTGGCCTGCCACCCTAATATTAAGGTTCTTTCCCCCAATGTTGGGGTTCTCACCACATGTTTGAGGTTCCTTCCCTTAATTTGGGGCTTAGCTCCCCGGGATCTGGGGCTTTAACCCCAATTTTGGGGGTCCCCCCCAAGTTTGGGGATTCCTCCCCAGGTCTGGGGGGGGTCCACATTCAATTCTGGAATTTCACACTTCCATTTAAGTCTTCTTCCCCCCAATTTGGGGGTTCACCCACCCAATTTTGGGGGTTCCTCCCCTAATTTGGGGGGACCCGACCAATTTTGGGGGTCCCCCCCAATTGTAGAGTCCCCCACCCTCCTTTTTTGGGTTCCCCCCTAATATTAAAGAGTTCTTCCGCCCAATTTTGGGGGACCCCACAATTTGGCCGTTCCTTCCCCTAACTTTGGGCTTCAACCCTTCGATTTTGGGGGGGGCTCCCCCCCTCTTATTTTGGCCTTCCGCCCTAATATTAGGCCTAACCCCTAAGAACCTTGACCCCTAAGCCTATGGCAACCACGGATCTAACCCTAACCCCTACCCCAACAAACCCTAGAAACCCTAACCCTAAAAACCCTTGCAGCCCTAACCCGATAAAATTTACCACACTAAACCCCTGAAGACTGTTCTGGGGGGTCCACATTCAATTCTGGAATTTCACACTTCCATTTAAGTGTTCTTCCCCCCAATATGGGGGTTCGCCCACCCAATTTTGGGGGTTCCTCCCCTAATTGGGGGGGACACAACCAATTTTGGGGGGACACAACCAATTTTGGGGGGGAAACAACCAATTTTAGAGTCCCCCACCCTCCTTTTTTGGGTTTCCCCCAATATTAAGAGCTCTTCCGCTCAATTTTGGGGGACCCCACAATTTTGACGTTCCTTCCCCTAACTTTGGGCTTCAACCCTTCAATTTTGGGTGGGCTCCTCCCCTCTTATTTTGGCCTTCCGCCCTAATATTAGGCCTAACCCCTAAGAACCTTGACCCCTAACCCTATGGCAACCACGGATCTAACCCTAACCCCTACCCCAACAAACCCTAGAAACCCTAACCCTAAAAACCCTTACAGCCCTAACCCGATAAAATTTACCACACTAAACCCCTGAAGACTGTTCTGGGGGGTCCACATCCAATTCTGGAATTTCACACTTCCATTTAAGTCTTCTTCCCCCCAATTTGGGGGTTCACCCACCCAATTTTGGGGGTTACTCCCCTAATTTGGGGGGGACACAACCGATTTTAGAGTCCCCCACCCTCCTTTTTTGGGTTCCCCCCTAATATTAAAAGTTCTTCCGCCCAATTTTGGGGGACCCCACAATTTTGACGTTCCTTCCCCTAACTTGGGGCTTCAACCCTTCAATTTTGGGGGGGGCTCCCACCCTCTTATTTTGGCCTTCCGCCCTAATATTAGGCCTAACCCCTAAGAACCTTGACCCCTAACGCTATGGCAACCACGGATCTAACCCTAACCCCTACCCCAACAAACCCTAGAAACCCTAACCCTAAAAACCCTTACAGCCCTAACCCGATAAAATTTACCACACTAAACCCTGAAGACTGTTCTGGGGGGTCCACATTCAATTCTGGAATTTCACACTTCCATTTAAGTGTTCTGCCCCCCCAATATGGGGGTTCGCCCACCCAATTTTGGGGGTTCCTCCCCTAACTGGGGGGGACACAACCAATTTTGGGGGGGACACAACCAATTTGGGGGGGTCCCCCCAATTTTAGAGTCCCCCCACCCTCCTTTTTTGGGTTTCCCCCAATATTAAGAGCTCTTCCGCCCAATTTTGGGGGACCCCACAATTTTGACGTTTCTTCCCCTAAATTGGGGCTTCGACCCTTCAATTTTGGGGGGGGCTCCCCCCTTAGTTTGGCCTTCCACCCTAATATTGGGCCTTACCCCTAGGAACCCTGACCCCTAACACTACGGCTCCCACGGATCTAACCCTAACCCCTACCCCAAAAAACCCTAGAAACCCTAACCCTAAAAACCCTTACAGTCCTAACCCGATAAAATTTACCACACTAGACCTACGCCTAAAAGCCCTAACCCTAAAAATTAAGACCCTCTAAACCCTAACCCAAAACGTAAAGATTCTCAAAGCCCTAACGCTGGAGACCCTAACCTTAAAAAAAAAAAATAAGACCTTAAAACCCTAACCCTAAATACCTGACCATAACTAAAACCCTAAGACCCTAACCCTAAAAACCCTATCAACACTAAAACCACAAAATACTTTAAAACCTTAACACACTAACCCCCAAACCCTAACCCTTATAACTCCAACCCTAACAACCTTAAAATCCTAACCCTAAACCCTGGAAACCCTAACCCTGAAACCCAACCCTAGTGCCTTAGCCCTGAAACCTTAAAACCCTAACACCTTATTAGAAACACTCTGTAACCAATACCATAGGCTCAGGCAAGTATCTCAGTGAGGTAGCATTTTTATTCACGATTGCAATGGCAGGCGTCCCACAAGCCACCTACTAGTTCCATAACACAGTTTATATAATTTTTTTTTTTCCTCTCGGTGACCAGGACCCTCCCCAGTTTCCCCATTGACTGAGTAATCCATGTTCACGATCTATCCAGTGCTTCACAGAAAATACACAGCTGCTGGCCTGTTACTAGTCAATTTTATTTTTTTCTTGACTGTTTTCCTCTTTGAGGTGGTAATGTTTCTTACACCGTGATTTCCACCCAATTGCTCTAAGGATTCTGGTTGTCTGCATTTTACAAGGTTGTCTGTTAAGCTTTCTTATCACTGCAAGCATATATCAATACCACCTTCCTTCCCTCTAAACGATGTAACTCTGTGCAAAAACATTTTTATTCCCACAACCTTGATCCCCTTACCCTAAAATCCTTATTCTCTTTAACCGTAACAACTCTAACCACAACCCTAACCCTTCATATCAACCCCCCGACGCTAATGACACTGACTAATGATCCACCCCAAACCCCAGGCAACCAACAAAGAAACAGACACAAAGCTGAAAACTACAAAAAAGGCAAAACCCTGGATACAGACCCCAAATCACAAACACGCTACCAAAATGCTACAGAAAAGCCCCAGACGCAGGCCCCAAGCACTACAGCTAGGCCCCAGAAGCTCTAGACACATCCCAAAGCCAAAATGCAATCCCCAAACACTACAGAAAAGCCCCCAAACACCAGACACAGGCTGCAGAAGTCTACAAGCAGGCCCCAGCCACACCCGGATGCAGACCCCAACTGTCCACAAGCAGCTCCCAACCCACCCCCCCCCATGAACTGGACCCCCCCCACCACAACCCAGATGCATGCCCCAGGCCCCAGGCCTCAGCCCCAGCCCCCACACCCCAGACTCAGGCCCCAAAGGTGTACAACCAGCTCCCAACTGCCCCCCTCAAAGGGAGGCCCCAAAGCCTGCCAGAGGACCCTAGAGCGTACAAGCAGCTCCCAACCCCCCCGGCACAGGCCCCAACCCCCCCCCAGACACAGGCCCCAAAGGTGTACAAGCAACTCCCCATCCTCCCCAGAGGCACGCCCCAAAGGTGTACAAACAGCCCCAACCCCCCAAGACCCAGACCCCTACAGCGTAGAAGCAGCTCCCAACCCCATGCCCCCAAGGCACATGCCCCAACCCCTCCCCCAAGGCAGGCCCTAACAGTGTACAAGCAGCTCCCACCCCCCCCCAGACGCAGGCCCCAAAGGTGTACAAGCAGGCCCCTACAGTATACAAGCAGCTCACAACCACCCCCCCAAAGGCAGGCCCCAAGCCCCTCCAGATGCAAGCCCGAAAGGTTAAAACCAGCTCCAACCCCCTAACCCCCCCCGCCCCGCGCAGACGCAGGCCCCAAAGGTGTACAAGCAGTTCCCAACCCCTCCAAGGCAGGCCCCAAAAGTGTACAGGCAGGCCCCTACAGTGTAGAAACGCTCCAACCCCCCCCGCTTCCACCTCAAGGGAGGCCCTCCCCCCCCAGTATACACGAAGCTCCCAACCCCCTCTCAGAGGAATGCCTAAAAAAGTATACAAGCAGCTCCTAACACCCCCCCCCCCACCAAAAGAGGCAGTCCCCAAAGGTGTACAAGCAGGCCCTCAAATCCCTTAGGTGTACAAGCAGGCCCTTCAAATCCCTTAGCCCCTGCGCCAGCTTTATTGGCGAGCAGCGAGGCTGGGGGGGGAGGGGGGCAAGACAGCCTTAAATAAAATACAAATATAAAAAGTGTTATAAATGGCTGTTATAAATCCAAATAGGATTACAATCAAAGTTTACAATTTATTAAACGAATAGAGGCAAGCAAGCAGCGCTGGGTGCGCCGGGAGTCTCTGCTCCCCCAGGACGCACGCCTGTTACGTAAGGCGGCTGGTTTTGATGCTCCCAGGCTAATACATATTCATTACTACTTCGAGAAGAGGCAGGGTTATTAGAATTGGTTTCCGGAATCCGAAACCCCTCCCAGGGGCCCCTGCGTACCAGTCTCTGGTGGTCTCTCGGGGCTTGCTCGGGCTGAATGCTGGTTGTCTTCCTCTCAGGCTTTTGTCCTTCAATTGTCCTTCAGCTCCCCCTTCCTCCTCGTTTGGGAGCCTCTGCGCCGGATTTCAGAAACTCTAGCAACATCCCCTGCAGTAGTCAGCACTTTTCCCTAAAAACCCCTTTGTTCTCTTATCACCTAGACCCGGGCCTCGATGGTAACCCTTCAAATCCCTTAGTGACACGAATTGCTGGACCATTCCTTACAAAAGGAAGGATAAAATATGTAGAGGAGCAATGGCACCCGCGAAAGCCCGGCGCCGCGGGCAGAGGCAGCGAAGGTTGACGGCAGAACAGTGCTCGGTTTGAACACGGAGAGGGAAAGCGAGGGGAAGGTGGCCGAAGCCGGCCGCAGTCTCTGAGCTCTCCTCCTCCTGATTGTTTTCTCTCAAAGCCATTTCTGTCTGTGTGCGGGCACCCGGAGCCGGCAGAAGTCCCCGTGAAGTCCTTCGGCAGGACGGAGGGCTGCGTGGGCTCCAGTGAGAGAGGGAGTTAGGAGAATCTTATCAAGTAGAGATAGAGCGCTGACAGCGTTAAACTAGGATGCTACTTAGTGTCTTTGCTAACTATGGTGCATTGTGCCAATTAACTAAAGCAAGAAGCCTTGGGCCCCTTACCAAGGTCAGTCTCCTAATAAGAGAGTGAGCCTGTCTTAAGAAACTGGGAGAAACTGGTCCTGCAGATGGACAAGAGCCAAGGAGCAACTGAGTCTGTGCAAAGACAAGAGGTCAACTAGCGGTGACGAGGAAGAGTCATCAATCTTCATGCCCACGACCTCCCGTGCTGCCCAGCGCTGAATAAACATACCTACTTTACAATCTCACTGATTGTGGAGTCCCTTTTCCGCAAGTCACTAGCAGCGGTTTCTTCCGCAGAGGTTTTCCCAGAGCCGCTTCAAAGCTTCCCTCGCGGAGCTGGGGCGTCGCAGGGGGTCGTCAAAGCACGCACACACACACACACACACACACACACACACACACAGGCGTTGTTGTCCAAACAGAAAGTATTTACAACAAATTCGACAAGCGGTTTTCCTCTGCCAGCAGCAAATGCCTGAGGGCCCCTACAGCTTCACAAATCATAGCACAAAGAGCCTAAAGTTCCTCTAAAATTTAGGGAAATGATTCAAAATAGATCTGCTAGGGGAAAACGATCACTGGCGGCAGGGTACACAATACACGCGAGTCTCAGCTCTCCTCCGCAGGGTCAGTGCCCACGCCCAAGTGCGACGCTGATGGCACCCGAACATTTGCTGTAGCAGGCAGCAGAGCCAGCAGCTCAGGGGAGCAATTTTAAAAACCAGGAGGCACTTAAACCAACCCTTAATTGACCCAGTTACTGCAGGAGAGTCCCGACTACTCGCCCTGGAGTCCTACTGTCACCAGCAAAGAGCACCAACCAAAGCTTGGGGGAACTTTGGTACAGCACAAGAGAAGGGAGTGGGGGTAGCGTAGCCGTATCGCAGAGCTGCTGCTTTTCACACCATTTTATCATCCCCGATAATTGAAAGTAAGGCCGGGTGGGCTGACCCCACCACCACCACTCCTGGCAGCATGTTTGGTCCACAACGCTAGAATAATTATTTTGCTCCCTCCCGCCCCTACAGCTTCATCATCTGAAAAGATTACAGTCAAAACAATGGCATACACAAATAAAAGTCAAGAGTTGACATAGTAACTCCGGGATTTGGGTATCAACTGTCCGAGAAATCAGAACACCCAGGCTTCACAATGTGCCCAACATCGAGCTGTGCCAAGGGGGGCGGAAGGAAGAAGCTTTCCGTTTAAGCCTTCAGAGCATCGCTCCATCACTACGTCAATTCACAGCCACCACAGCGTGCCGATGGACATCTTTCTGTGCCAAAAGAAACAAGTGCTTTGTCCTCTTGATATCAAAGGTAGCCACCTATAGTTACGGAACCATGCACAAGACCTTAACTCTGACCAGCAGGAAAACTTAGGACAACTGAGTGCAGATCCTGCCAATTTCTACCAGTTCCAACTGTGCTTTAAGTCTCATTGCAAAGCCTCAGTTAGAAAAAGGATCACCTCAGGGTATCCAACAAGAAGAAGAGTTGTTTTCTTTTTTTTCTTTTCTTTTTTTTTTTTTTTAATATACCATAGGACTATGCAGTTCAATCATCAATCATCTTGGAAAGCTCAAGGAGGAGGTCATCCTCATCCTTCCCTGGGTCCAAGTCGAGCTCGGCTTCCAGTATGCCGTCTGAGAGTTCCCAAAGTAGCATCTCTAAATCCTCGTCTACAGATACGGGCGCGTTGCCTGTGGAACTCAGCCGGCGTGTCCTTGCTTCTTCTAGCTGGGAAGAAGCTGAAGTCGAGCTTGAGAACTCCATTGGCTCCACGGATTCTGCCTGGCTTCCAAGATGTGCTTCAGGTCTTGGCAGAGCAAGGAAGAGAACAATCAGTATATGCCATTTCTTAACGGGAAATCCCTTTTCTGCAAACCGGCTCTTAAAACCGTAGCCAACCCCTCCTGCACTTCAATCTTACCCAGGGATTGTTATTCAATTAACCCAGGGCTACATTTAGAGCCCAATATATTAGCAGGTACATTTTTCAGTTTGGGGGTTTCTCTGTGAAGCCAGAGCACCCGGAGTCTAGCAAAGATGGGAAACCAACATGGCCTCCCGGAAGCCCAGTGTCCGAGAACTACATCTCCCGGCATGCTCTGGGAAAACAATATGGACTCCCGGAAACCCGGTGGCCAAGAACTACATTTCCCAGCACTCCCCAGAAAATTGAGCCTCGCACCTTGCCGTAGGACGCCATTTTTTGCTCTGTTACATTACCGGTTTCGTGTTTATGGAGGGTTTTCCCGCCGTTTTGGGGGGTTTCCCCTCAATTTCGGGTTTTCAGCTCTCCATTTCAGAGTTCTTCCCCGCAATTTTGGGGTTCCTTCCCCTAATTTGGTGCTTCGCCCCCCCCCCACTTTTGGGGTTCCCCCTCCATTTTGGGGATTCCCCCCAATTCCAAGCCCCCCACAATTTTGGAGGCCCCCACCATCCTTTCTTGGCCTGCCACCCTAATATTAAGGTTCTTTCCCCCAATGTTGGGGTTCTCACCACATGTTTGAGGTTCCTTCCCTTAATTTGGGGCTTAGCTCCCCGGGATCTGGGGCTTTAACCCCAATTTTGGGGGTCCCCCCCAAGTTTGGGGATTCCTCCCCAGGTCTGGGGGGGGTCCACATTCAATTCTGGAATTTCACACTTCCATTTAAGTCTTCTTCCCCCCAATTTGGGGGTTCACCCACCCAATTTTGGGGGTTCCTCCCCTAATTTGGGGGGACCCGACCAATTTTGGGGGTCCCCCCCAATTGTAGAGTCCCCCACCCTCCTTTTTTGGGTTCCCCCCTAATATTAAAGAGTTCTTCCGCCCAATTTTGGGGGACCCCACAATTTGGCCGTTCCTTCCCCTAACTTTGGGCTTCAACCCTTCGATTTTGGGGGGGGCTCCCCCCCTCTTATTTTGGCCTTCCGCCCTAATATTAGGCCTAACCCCTAAGAACCTTGACCCCTAAGCCTATGGCAACCACGGATCTAACCCTAACCCCTACCCCAACAAACCCTAGAAACCCTAACCCTAAAAACCCTTGCAGCCCTAACCCGATAAAATTTACCACACTAAACCCCTGAAGACTGTTCTGGGGGGTCCACATTCAATTCTGGAATTTCACACTTCCATTTAAGTGTTCTTCCCCCCCAATATGGGGGTTCGCCCACCCAATTTTGGGGGTTCCTCCCCTAATTGGGGGGGACACAACCAATTTTGGGGGGGACACAACCAATTTTGGGGGGGAAACAACCAATTTTAGAGTCCCCCACCCTCCTTTTTTGGGTTTCCCCCAATATTAAGAGCTCTTCCGCTCAATTTTGGGGGACCCCACAATTTTGACGTTCCTTCCCCTAACTTTGGGCTTCAACCCTTCAATTTTGGGTGGGCTCCTCCCCTCTTATTTTGGCCTTCCGCCCTAATATTAGGCCTAACCCCTAAGAACCTTGACCCCTAACCCTATGGCAACCACGGATCTAACCCTAACCCCTACCCCAACAAACCCTAGAAACCCTAACCCTAAAAACCCTTACAGCCCTAACCCGATAAAATTTACCACACTAAACCCCTGAAGACTGTTCTGGGGGGTCCACATCCAATTCTGGAATTTCACACTTCCATTTAAGTCTTCTTCCCCCCAATTTGGGGGTTCACCCACCCAATTTTGGGGGTTACTCCCCTAATTTGGGGGGGACACAACCGATTTTAGAGTCCCCCACCCTCCTTTTTTGGGTTCCCCCCTAATATTAAAAGTTCTTCCGCCCAATTTTGGGGGACCCCACAATTTTGACGTTCCTTCCCCTAACTTGGGGCTTCAACCCTTCAATTTTGGGGGGGGCTCCCACCCTCTTATTTTGGCCTTCCGCCCTAATATTAGGCCTAACCCCTAAGAACCTTGACCCCTAACGCTATGGCAACCACGGATCTAACCCTAACCCCTACCCCAACAAACCCTAGAAACCCTAACCCTAAAAACCCTTACAGCCCTAACCCGATAAAATTTACCACACTAAACCCCTGAAGACTGTTCTGGGGGGTCCACATTCAATTCTGGAATTTCACACTTCCATTTAAGTGTTCTGCCCCCCCAATATGGGGGTTCGCCCACCCAATTTTGGGGGTTCCTCCCCTAACTGGGGGGGACACAACCAATTTTGGGGGGGACACAACCAATTTGGGGGGGTCCCCCCAATTTTAGAGTCCCCCACCCTCCTTTTTTGGGTTTCCCCCAATATTAAGAGCTCTTCCGCCCAATTTTGGGGGACCCCAAATTTTGACGTTTCTTCCCCTAAATTGGGGCTTCGACCCTTCAATTTTGGGGGGGGCTCCCCCCTTAGTTTGGCCTTCCACCCTAATATTGGGCCTTACCCCTAGGAACCCTGACCCCTAACACTACGGCTCCCACGGATCTAACCCTAACCCCTACCCCAAAAAACCCTAGAAACCCTAACCCTAAAAACCCTTACAGTCCTAACCCGATAAAATTTACCACACTAGACCTACGCCTAAAAGCCCTAACCCTAAAAATTAAGACCCTCTAAACCCTAACCCAAAACGTAAAGATTCTCAAAGCCCTAACGCTCGAGACCCTAACCTTAAAAAAAAAAAATAAGACCTTAAAACCCTAACCCTAAATACCTGACCATAACTAAAACCCTAAGACCCTAACCCTAAAAACCCTATCAACACTAAAACCACAAAATACTTTAAAACCTTAACACACTAACCCCCAAACCCTAACCCTTATAACTCCAACCCTAACAACCTTAAAATCCTAACCCTAAACCCTGGAAACCCTAACCCTGAAACCCAACCCTAGTGCCTTAGCCCTGAAACCTTAAAACCCTAACACCTTATTAGAAACACTCTGTAACCAATACCATAGGCTCAGGCAAGTATCTCAGTGAGGTAGCATTTTTATTCACGATTGCAATGGCAGGCGTCCCACAAGCCACCTACTAGTTCCATAACACAGTTTATATAATTTTTTTTTTCCTCTCGGTGACCAGGACCCTCCCCAGTTTCCCCATTGACTGAGTAATCCATGTTCACGATCTATCCAGTGCTTCACAGAAAATACACAGCTGCTGGCCTGTTACTAGTCAATTTTATTTTTTTCTTGACTGTTTTCCTCTTTGAGGTGGTAATGTTTCTTACACCGTGATTTCCACCCAATTGCTCTAAGGATTCTGGTTGTCTGCATTTTACAAGGTTGTCTGTTAAGCTTTCTTATCACTGCAAGCATATATCAATACCACCTTCCTTCCCTCTAAACGATGTAACTCTGTGCAAAAACATTTTTATTCCCACAACCTTGATCCCCTTACCCTAAAATCCTTATTCTCTTTAACCGTAACAACTCTAACCACAACCCTAACCCTTCATATCAACCCCCCGACGCTAATGACACTGACTAATGATCCAAACCCCAAACCCCAGGCAACCAACAAAGAAACAGACACAAAGCTGAAAACTACAAAAAAGGCAAAACCCTGGATACAGACCCCAAATCACAAACACGCTACCAAAATGCTACAGAAAAGCCCCAGACGCAGGCCCCAAGCACTACAGCTAGGCCCCAGAAGCTCTAGACACATCCCAAAGCCAAAATGCAATCCCCAAACACTACAGAAAAGCCCCCAAACACCAGACACAGGCTGCAGAAGTCTACAAGCAGGCCCCAGCCACACCCGGATGCAGACCCCAACTGTCCACAAGCAGCTCCCAACCCACCCCCCCCCATGAACTGGACCCCCCCCACCACAACCCAGATGCATGCCCCAGGCCCCAGGCCTCAGCCCCAGCCCCCACACCCCAGACTCAGGCCCCAAAGGTGTACAACCAGCTCCCAACTGCCCCCCTCAAAGGGAGGCCCCAAAGCCTGCCAGAGGACCCTAGAGCGTACAAGCAGCTCCCAACCCCCCCGGCACAGGCCCCAACCCCCCCCCAGACACAGGCCCCAAAGGTGTACAAGCAACTCCCCATCCTCCCCAGAGGCACGCCCCAAAGGTGTACAAACAGCCCCAACCCCCCAAGACCCAGACCCCTACAGCGTAGAAGCAGCTCCCAACCCCATGCCCCCAAGGCACATGCCCCAACCCCTCCCCCAAGGCAGGCCCTAACAGTGTACAAGCAGCTCCCACCCCCCCCCAGACGCAGGCCCCAAAGGTGTACAAGCAGGCCCCTACAGTATACAAGCAGCTCACAACCACCCCCCCAAAGGCAGGCCCCAAGCCCCTCCAGATGCAAGCCCGAAAGGTTAAAACCAGCTCCAACCCCCTAACCCCCCCCGCCCCGCGCAGACGCAGGCCCCAAAGGTGTACAAGCAGTTCCCAACCCCTCCAAGGCAGGCCCCAAAAGTGTACAGGCAGGCCCCTACAGTGTAGAAACGCTCCAACCCCCCCCGCTTCCACCTCGAGGGAGGCCCTCCCCCCCCGGTATACACGAAGCTCCCAACCCCCTCTCAGAGGAATGCCTAAAAAAGTATACAAGCAGCTCCTAACACCCCCCCCCCCCCCCCCAAAAGAGGCAGTCCCCAAAGGTGTACAAGCAGGCCCTCAAATCCCTTAGGTGTACAAGCAGGCCCTTCAAATCCCTTAGCCCCTGCGCCAGCTTTATTGGCGAGCAGCGAGGCTGGGGGGGGAGGGGGGCAAGACAGCCTTAAATAAAATACAAATATAAAAAGTGTTATAAATGGCTGTTATAAATCCAAATAGGATTACAATCAAAGTTTACAATTTATTAAACGAATAGAGGCAAGCAAGCAGCGCTGGGTGCGCCGGGAGTCTCTGCTCCCCCAGGACGCACGCCTGTTACGTAAGGCGGCTGGTTTTGATGCTCCCAGGCTAATACATATTCATTACTACTTCGAGAAGAGGCAGGGTTATTAGAATTGGTTTCCGGAATCCGAAACCCCTCCCAGGGGCCCCTGCGTACCAGTCTCTGGTGGTCTCTCGGGGCTTGCTCGGGCTGAATGCTGGTTGTCTTCCTCTCAGGCTTTTGTCCTTCAATTGTCCTTCAGCTCCCCCTTCCTCCTCGTTTGGGAGCCTCTGCGCCGGATTTCAGAAACTCTAGCAACATCCCCTGCAGTAGTCAGCACTTTTCCCTAAAAACCCCTTTGTTCTCTTATCACCTACACCCGGGCCTCGATGGTAACCCTTCAAATCCCTTAGTGACACGAATTGCTGGACCATTCCTTACAAAAGGAAGGATAAAATATGTAGAGGAGCAATGGCACCCGCGAAAGCCCGGCGCCGCGGGCAGAGGCAGCGAAGGTTGACGGCAGAACAGTGCTCGGTTTGAACACGGAGAGGGAAAGCGAGGGGAAGGTGGCCGAAGCCGGCCGCAGTCTCTGAGCTCTCCTCCTCCTGATTGTTTTCTCTCAAAGCCATTTCTGTCTGTGTGCGGGCACCCGGAGCCGGCAGAAGTCCCCGTGAAGTCCTTCGGCAGGACGGAGGGCTGCGTGGGCTCCAGTGAGAGAGGGAGTTAGGAGAATCTTATCAAGTAGAGATAGAGCGCTGACAGCGTTAAACTAGGATGCTACTTAGTGTCTTTGCTAACTATGGTGCATTGTGCCAATTAACTAAAGCAAGAAGCCTTGGGCCCCTTACCAAGGTCAGTCTCCTAATAAGAGAGTGAGCCTGTCTTAAGAAACTGGGAGAAACTGGTCCTGCAGATGGACAAGAGCCAAGGAGCAACTGAGTCTGTGCAAAGACAAGAGGTCAACTAGCGGTGACGAGGAAGAGTCATCAATCTTCATGCCCACGACCTCCCGTGCTGCCCAGCGCTGAATAAACATACCTACTTTACAATCTCACTGATTGTGGAGTCCCTTTTCCGCAAGTCACTAGCAGCGGTTTCTTCCGCAGAGGTGTTCCCAGAGCCGCTTCAAAGCTTCCCTCGCGGAGCTGGGGCGTCGCAGGGGGTCGTCAAAGCACGCACACACACACACACACACACACACACACACACACACAGGCGTTGTTGTCCAAACAGAAAGTATTTACAACAAATTCGACAAGCGGTTTTCCTCTGCCAGCAGCAAATGCCTGAGGGCCCCTACAGCTTCACAAATCATAGCACAAAGAGCCTAAAGTTCCTCTAAAATTTAGGGAAATGATTCAAAATAGATCTGCTAGGGGAAAACGATCACTGGCGGCAGGGTACACAATACACGCGAGTCTCAGCTCTCCTCCGCAGGGTCAGTGCCCACGCCCAAGTGCGACGCTGATGGCACCCGAACATTTGCTGTAGCAGGCAGCAGAGCCAGCAGCTCAGGGGAGCAATTTTAAAAACCAGGAGGCACTTAAACCAACCCTTAATTGACCCAGTTACTGCAGGAGAGTCCCGACTACTCGCCCTGGAGTCCTACTGTCACCAACAAAAAGCACCAACCAAAGCTTGGGGGAACTTTGGTACAGCACAAGAGAAGGGAGTGGGGGTAGCGTAGCCGTATCGCAGAGCTGCTGCTTTTCACACCATTTTATCATCCCCGATAATTGAAAGTAAGGCCGGGTGGGCTGACCCCACCACCACCACTCCTGGCAGCATGTTTGGTCCACAACGCTAGAATAATTATTTTGCTCCCTCCCGCCCCTACAGCTTCATCATCTGAAAAGATTACAGTCAAAACAATGGCATACACAAATAAAAGTCAAGAGTTGACATAGTAACTCCGGGATTTGGGTATCAACTGTCCGAGAAATCAGAACACCCAGGCTTCACAATGTGCCCAACATCGAGCTGTGCCAAGGGGGGCGGAAGGAAGAAGCTTTCCGTTTAAGCCTTCAGGGCATCGCTCCATCACTACGTCAATTCACAGCCACCACAGCGTGCCGATGGACATCTTTCTGTGCCAAAAGAAACAAGTGCTTTGTCCTCTTGATATCAAAGGTAGCCACCTATAGTTACGGAACCATGCACAAGACCTTAACTCTGACCAGCAGGAAAACTTAGGACAACTGAGTGCAGATCCTGCCAATTTCTACCAGTTCCAACTGTGCTTTAAGTCTCATTGCAAAGCCTCAGTTAGAAAAAGGATCACCTCAGGGTATCCAACAAGAAGAAGAGTTGTTTTCTTTTTTTTCTTTTCTTTTTTTTTTTTTTTAATATACCATAGGACTATGCAGTTCAATCATCAATCATCTTGGAAAGCTCAAGGAGGAGGTCATCCTCATCCTTCCCTGGGTCCAAGTCGAGCTCGGCTTCCAGTATGCCGTCTGAGAGTTCCCAAAGTAGCATCTCTAAATCCTCGTCTACAGATACGGGCGCGTTGCCTGTGGAACTCAGCCGGCGTGTCCTTGCTTCTTCTAGCTGGGAAGAAGCTGAAGTCGAGCTTGAGAACTCCATTGGCTCCACGGATTCTGCCTGGCTTCCAAGATGTGCTTCAGGTCTTGGCAGAGCAAGGAAGAGAACAATCAGTATATGCCATTTCTTAACGGGAAATCCCTTTTCTGCAAACCGGCTCTTAAAACCGTAGCCAACCCCTCCTGCACTTCAATCTTACCCAGGGATTGTTATTCAATTAACCCAGGGCTACATTTAGAGCCCAATATATTAGCAGGTACATTTTTCAGTTTGGGGGTTTCTCTGTGAAGCCAGAGCACCCGGAGTCTAGCAAAGATGGGAAACCAACATGGCCTCCCGGAAGCCCAGTGTCCGAGAACTACATCTCCCGGCATGCTCTGGGAAAACAATATGGACTCCCGGAAACCCGGTGGCCAAGAACTACATTTCCCAGCACTCCCCAGAAAATTGAGCCTCGCACCTTGCCGTAGGACGCCATTTTTTGCTCTGTTACATTACCGGTTTCGTGTTTATGGAGGGTTTTCCCGCCGTTTTGGGGGGTTTCCCCTCAATTTCGGGTTTTCAGCTCTCCATTTCAGAGTTCTTCCCCGCAATTTTGGGGTTCCTTCCCCTAATTTGGTGCTTCGCCCCCCCCCCACTTTTGGGGTTCCCCCTCCATTTTGGGGATTCCCCCCAATTCCAAGCCCCCCACAATTTTGGAGGCCCCCACCATCCTTTCTTGGCCTGCCACCCTAATATTAAGGTTCTTTCCCCCAATGTTGGGGTTCTCACCACATGTTTGAGGTTCCTTCCCTTAATTTGGGGCTTAGCTCCCCGGGATCTGGGGCTTTAACCCCAATTTTGGGGGTCCCCCCCAAGTTTGGGGATTCCTCCCCAGGTCTGGGGGGGGTCCACATTCAATTCTGGAATTTCACACTTCCATTTAAGTCTTCTTCCCCCCAATTTGGGGGTTCACCCACCCAATTTTGGGGGTTCCTCCCCTAATTTGGGGGGACCCGACCAATTTTGGGGGTCCCCCCCAATTGTAGAGTCCCCCACCCTCCTTTTTTGGGTTCCCCCCTAATATTAAAGAGTTCTTCCGCCCAATTTTGGGGGACCCCACAATTTGGCCGTTCCTTCCCCTAACTTTGGGCTTCAACCCTTCAATTTTGGGGGGGGCTCCCACCCTCTTATTTTGGCCTTCCGCCCTAATATTAGGCCTAACCCCTAAGAACCTTGACCCCTAACGCTATGGCAACCACGGATCTAACCCTAACCCCTACCCCAACAAACCCTAGAAACCCTAACCCTAAAAACCCTTACAGCCCTAACCCGATAAAATTTACCACACTAAACCCCTGAAGACTGTTCTGGGGGGTCCACATTCAATTCTGGAATTTCACACTTCCATTTAAGTGTTCTGCCCCCCCAATATGGGGGTTCGCCCACCCAATTTTGGGGGTTCCTCCCCTAACTGGGGGGGACACAACCAATTTTGGGGGGGACACAACCAATTTGGGGGGGTCCCCCCAATTTTAGAGTCCCCCACCCTCCTTTTTTGGGTTTCCCCCAATATTAAGAGCTCTTCCGCCCAATTTTGGGGGACCCCACAATTTTGACGTTTCTTCCCCTAAATTGGGGCTTCGACCCTTCAATTTTGGGGGGGGCTCCCCCCTTAGTTTGGCCTTCCACCCTAATATTGGGCCTTACCCCTAGGAACCCTGACCCCTAACACTACGGCTCCCACGGATCTAACCCTAACCCCTACCCCAAAAAACCCTAGAAACCCTAACCCTAAAAACCCTTACAGTCCTAACCCGATAAAATTTACCACACTAGACCTACGCCTAAAAGCCCTAACCCTAAAAATTAAGACCCTCTAAACCCTAACCCAAAACGTAAAGATTCTCAAAGCCCTAACGCTGGAGACCCTAACCTTAAAAAAAAAAAATAAGACCTTAAAACCCTAACCCTAAATACCTGACCATAACTAAAACCCTAAGACCCTAACCCTAAAAACCCTATCAACACTAAAACCACAAAATACTTTAAAACCTTAACACACTAACCCCCAAACCCTAACCCTTATAACTCCAACCCTAACAACCTTAAAATCCTAACCCTAAACCCTGGAAACCCTAACCCTGAAACCCAACCCTAGTGCCTTAGCCCTGAAACCTTAAAACCCTAACACCTTATTAGAAACACTCTGTAACCAATACCATAGGCTCAGGCAAGTATCTCAGTGAGGTAGCATTTTTATTCACGATTGCAATGGCAGGCGTCCCACAAGCCACCTACTAGTTCCATAACACAGTTTATATAATTTTTTTTTTCCTCTCGGTGACCAGGACCCTCCCCAGTTTCCCCATTGACTGAGTAATCCATGTTCACGATCTATCCAGTGCTTCACAGAAAATACACAGCTGCTGGCCTGTTACTAGTCAATTTTATTTTTTTCTTGACTGTTTTCCTCTTTGAGGTGGTAATGTTTCTTACACCGTGATTTCCACCCAATTGCTCTAAGGATTCTGGTTGTCTGCATTTTACAAGGTTGTCTGTTAAGCTTTCTTATCACTGCAAGCATATATCAATACCACCTTCCTTCCCTCTAAACGATGTAACTCTGTGCAAAAACATTTTTATTCCCACAACCTTGATCCCCTTACCCTAAAATCCTTATTCTCTTTAACCGTAACAACTCTAACCACAACCCTAACCCTTCATATCAACCCCCCGACGCTAATGACACTGACTAATGATCCAAACCCCAAACCCCAGGCAACCAACAAAGAAACAGACACAAAGCTGAAAACTACAAAAAAGGCAAAACCCTGGATACAGACCCCAAATCACAAACACGCTACCAAAATGCTACAGAAAAGCCCCAGACGCAGGCCCCAAGCACTACAGCTAGGCCCCAGAAGCTCTAGACACATCCCAAAGCCAAAATGCAATCCCCAAACACTACAGAAAAGCCCCCAAACACCAGACACAGGCTGCAGAAGTCTACAAGCAGGCCCCAGCCACACCCGGATGCAGACCCCAACTGTCCACAAGCAGCTCCCAACCCACCCCCCCCCATGAACTGGACCCCCCCCACCACAACCCAGATGCATGCCCCAGGCCCCAGGCCTCAGCCCCAGCCCCCACACCCCAGACTCAGGCCCCAAAGGTGTACAACCAGCTCCCAACTGCCCCCCTCAAAGGGAGGCCCCAAAGCCTGCCAGAGGACCCTAGAGCGTACAAGCAGCTCCCAACCCCCCCGGCACAGGCCCCAACCCCCCCCCAGACACAGGCCCCAAAGGTGTACAAGCAACTCCCCATCCTCCCCAGAGGCACGCCCCAAAGGTGTACAAACAGCCCCAACCCCCCAAGACCCAGACCCCTACAGCGTAGAAGCAGCTCCCAACCCCATGCCCCCAAGGCACATGCCCCAACCCCTCCCCCAAGGCAGGCCCTAACAGTGTACAAGCAGCTCCCACCCCCCCCCAGACGCAGGCCCCAAAGGTGTACAAGCAGGCCCCTACAGTATACAAGCAGCTCACAACCACCCCCCCAAAGGCAGGCCCCAAGCCCCTCCAGATGCAAGCCCGAAAGGTTAAAACCAGCTCCAACCCCCTAACCCCCCCCGCCCCGCGCAGACGCAGGCCCCAAAGGTGTACAAGCAGTTCCCAACCCCTCCAAGGCAGGCCCCAAAAGTGTACAGGCAGGCCCCTACAGTGTAGAAACGCTCCAACCCCCCCCGCTTCCACCTCGAGGGAGGCCCTCCCCCCCCGGTATACACGAAGCTCCCAACCCCCTCTCAGAGGAATGCCTAAAAAAGTATACAAGCAGCTCCTAACACCCCCCCCCCCCCCCCAAAAGAGGCAGTCCCCAAAGGTGTACAAGCAGGCCCTCAAATCCCTTAGGTGTACAAGCAGGCCCTTCAAATCCCTTAGCCCCTGCGCCAGCTTTATTGGCGAGCAGCGAGGCTGGGGGGGGAGGGGGGCAAGACAGCCTTAAATAAAATACAAATATAAAAAGTGTTATAAATGGCTGTTATAAATCCAAATAGGATTACAATCAAAGTTTACAATTTATTAAACGAATAGAGGCAAGCAAGCAGCGCTGGGTGCGCCGGGAGTCTCTGCTCCCCCAGGACGCACGCCTGTTACGTAAGGCGGCTGGTTTTGATGCTCCCAGGCTAATACATATTCATTACTACTTCGAGAAGAGGCAGGGTTATTAGAATTGGTTTCCGGAATCCGAAACCCCTCCCAGGGGCCCCTGCGTACCAGTCTCTGGTGGTCTCTCGGGGCTTGCTCGGGCTGAATGCTGGTTGTCTTCCTCTCAGGCTTTTGTCCTTCAATTGTCCTTCAGCTCCCCCTTCCTCCTCGTTTGGGAGCCTCTGCGCCGGATTTCAGAAACTCTAGCAACATCCCCTGCAGTAGTCAGCACTTTTCCCTAAAAACCCCTTTGTTCTCTTATCACCTACACCCGGGCCTCGATGGTAACCCTTCAAATCCCTTAGTGACACGAATTGCTGGACCATTCCTTACAAAAGGAAGGATAAAATATGTAGAGGAGCAATGGCACCCGCGAAAGCCCGGCGCCGCGGGCAGAGGCAGCGAAGGTTGACGGCAGAACAGTGCTCGGTTTGAACACGGAGAGGGAAAGCGAGGGGAAGGTGGCCGAAGCCGGCCGCAGTCTCTGAGCTCTCCTCCTCCTGATTGTTTTCTCTCAAAGCCATTTCTGTCTGTGTGCGGGCACCCGGAGCCGGCAGAAGTCCCCGTGAAGTCCTTCGGCAGGACGGAGGGCTGCGTGGGCTCCAGTGAGAGAGGGAGTTAGGAGAATCTTATCAAGTAGAGATAGAGCGCTGACAGCGTTAAACTAGGATGCTACTTAGTGTCTTTGCTAACTATGGTGCATTGTGCCAATTAACTAAAGCAAGAAGCCTTGGGCCCCTTACCAAGGTCAGTCTCCTAATAAGAGAGTGAGCCTGTCTTAAGAAACTGGGAGAAACTGGTCCTGCAGATGGACAAGAGCCAAGGAGCAACTGAGTCTGTGCAAAGACAAGAGGTCAACTAGCGGTGACGAGGAAGAGTCATCAATCTTCATGCCCACGACCTCCCGTGCTGCCCAGCGCTGAATAAACATACCTACTTTACAATCTCACTGATTGTGGAGTCCCTTTTCCGCAAGTCACTAGCAGCGGTTTCTTCCGCAGAGGTGTTCCCAGAGCCGCTTCAAAGCTTCCCTCGCGGAGCTGGGGCGTCGCAGGGGGTCGTCAAAGCACGCACACACACACACACACACACACACACACACACACAGGCGTTGTTGTCCAAACAGAAAGTATTTACAACAAATTCGACAAGCGGTTTTCCTCTGCCAGCAGCAAATGCCTGAGGGCCCCTACAGCTTCACAAATCATAGCACAAAGAGCCTAAAGTTCCTCTAAAATTTAGGGAAATGATTCAAAATAGATCTGCTAGGGGAAAACGATCACTGGCGGCAGGGTACACAATACACGCGAGTCTCAGCTCTCCTCCGCAGGGTCAGTGCCCACGCCCAAGTGCGACGCTGATGGCACCCGAACATTTGCTGTAGCAGGCAGCAGAGCCAGCAGCTCAGGGGAGCAATTTTAAAAACCAGGAGGCACTTAAACCAACCCTTAATTGACCCAGTTACTGCAGGAGAGTCCCGACTACTCGCCCTGGAGTCCTACTGTCACCAACAAAAAGCACCAACCAAAGCTTGGGGGAACTTTGGTACAGCACAAGAGAAGGGAGTGGGGGTAGCGTAGCCGTATCGCAGAGCTGCTGCTTTTCACACCATTTTATCATCCCCGATAATTGAAAGTAAGGCCGGGTGGGCTGACCCCACCACCACCACTCCTGGCAGCATGTTTGGTCCACAACGCTAGAATAATTATTTTGCTCCCTCCCGCCCCTACAGCTTCATCATCTGAAAAGATTACAGTCAAAACAATGGCATACACAAATAAAAGTCAAGAGTTGACATAGTAACTCCGGGATTTGGGTATCAACTGTCCGAGAAATCAGAACACCCAGGCTTCACAATGTGCCCAACATCGAGCTGTGCCAAGGGGGGCGGAAGGAAGAAGCTTTCCGTTTAAGCCTTCAGGGCATCGCTCCATCACTACGTCAATTCACAGCCACCACAGCGTGCCGATGGACATCTTTCTGTGCCAAAAGAAACAAGTGCTTTGTCCTCTTGATATCAAAGGTAGCCACCTATAGTTACGGAACCATGCACAAGACCTTAACTCTGACCAGCAGGAAAACTTAGGACAACTGAGTGCAGATCCTGCCAATTTCTACCAGTTCCAACTGTGCTTTAAGTCTCATTGCAAAGCCTCAGTTAGAAAAAGGATCACCTCAGGGTATCCAACAAGAAGAAGAGTTGTTTTCTTTTTTTTCTTTTCTTTTTTTTTTTTTTAATATACCATAGGACTATGCAGTTCAATCATCAATCATCTTGGAAAGCTCAAGGAGGAGGTCATCCTCATCCTTCCCTGGGTCCAAGTCGAGCTCGGCTTCCAGTATGCCGTCTGAGAGTTCCCAAAGTAGCATCTCTAAATCCTCGTCTACAGATACGGGCGCGTTGCCTGTGGAACTCAGCCGGCGTGTCCTTGCTTCTTCTAGCTGGGAAGAAGCTGAAGTCGAGCTTGAGAACTCCATTGGCTCCACGGATTCTGCCTGGCTTCCAAGATGTGCTTCAGGTCTTGGCAGAGCAAGGAAGAGAACAATCAGTATATGCCATTTCTTAACGGGAAATCCCTTTTCTGCAAACCGGCTCTTAAAACCGTAGCCAACCCCTCCTGCACTTCAATCTTACCCAGGGATTGTTATTCAATTAACCCAGGGCTACATTTAGAGCCCAATATATTAGCAGGTACATTTTTCAGTTTGGGGGTTTCTCTGTGAAGCCAGAGCACCCGGAGTCTAGCAAAGATGGGAAACCAACATGGCCTCCCGGAAGCCCAGTGTCCGAGAACTACATCTCCCGGCATGCTCTGGGAAAACAATATGGACTCCCGGAAACCCGGTGGCCAAGAACTACATTTCCCAGCACTCCCCAGAAAATTGAGCCTCGCACCTTGCCGTAGGACGCCATTTTTTGCTCTGTTACATTACCGGTTTCGTGTTTATGGAGGGTTTTCCCGCCGTTTTGGGGGGTTTCCCCTCAATTTCGGGTTTTCAGCTCTCCATTTCAGAGTTCTTCCCCGCAATTTTGGGGTTCCTTCCCCTAATTTGGTGCTTCGCCCCCCCCCCACTTTTGGGGTTCCCCCTCCATTTTGGGGATTCCCCCCAATTCCAAGCCCCCCACAATTTTGGAGGCCCCCACCATCCTTTCTTGGCCTGCCACCCTAATATTAAGGTTCTTTCCCCCAATGTTGGGGTTCTCACCACATGTTTGAGGTTCCTTCCCTTAATTTGGGGCTTAGCTCCCCGGGATCTGGGGCTTTAACCCCAATTTTGGGGGTCCCCCCCAAGTTTGGGGATTCCTCCCCAGGTCTGGGGGGGGTCCACATTCAATTCTGGAATTTCACACTTCCATTTAAGTCTTCTTCCCCCCAATTTGGGGGTTCACCCACCCAATTTTGGGGGTTCCTCCCCTAATTTGGGGGGACCCGACCAATTTTGGGGGTCCCCCCCAATTGTAGAGTCCCCCACCCTCCTTTTTTGGGTTCCCCCCTAATATTAAAGAGTTCTTCCGCCCAATTTTGGGGGACCCCACAATTTGGCCGTTCCTTCCCCTAACTTTGGGCTTCAACCCTTCGATTTTGGGGGGGGCTCCCCCCCTCTTATTTTGGCCTTCCGCCCTAATATTAGGCCTAACCCCTAAGAACCTTGACCCCTAAGCCTATGGCAACCACGGATCTAACCCTAACCCCTACCCCAACAAACCCTAGAAACCCTAACCCTAAAAACCCTTGCAGCCCTAACCCGATAAAATTTACCACACTAAACCCCTGAAGACTGTTCTGGGGGGTCCACATTCAATTCTGGAATTTCACACTTCCATTTAAGTGTTCTTCCCCCCCAATATGGGGGTTCGCCCACCCAATTTTGGGGGTTCCTCCCCTAATTGGGGGGGACACAACCAATTTTGGGGGGGACACAACCAATTTTGGGGGGGAAACAACCAATTTTAGAGTCCCCCACCCTCCTTTTTTGGGTTTCCCCCAATATTAAGAGCTCTTCCGCTCAATTTTGGGGGACCCCACAATTTTGACGTTCCTTCCCCTAACTTTGGGCTTCAACCCTTCAATTTTGGGTGGGCTCCTCCCCTCTTATTTTGGCCTTCCGCCCTAATATTAGGCCTAACCCCTAAGAACCTTGACCCCTAACCCTATGGCAACCACGGATCTAACCCTAACCCCTACCCCAACAAACCCTAGAAACCCTAACCCTAAAAACCCTTACAGCCCTAACCCGATAAAATTTACCACACTAAACCCCTGAAGACTGTTCTGGGGGGTCCACATCCAATTCTGGAATTTCACACTTCCATTTAAGTCTTCTTCCCCCCAATTTGGGGGTTCGCCCACCCAATTTTGGGGGTTCCTCCCCTAATTTGGGGGGGACACAACCGATTTTAGAGTCCCCCACCCTCCTTTTTTGGGTTCCCCCCTAATATTAAAAGTTCTTCCGCCCAATTTTGGGGGACCCCACAATTTTGACGTTCCTTCCCCTAACTTGGGGCTTCAACCCTTCAATTTTGGGGGGGGCTCCCACCCTCTTATTTTGGCCTTCCGCCCTAATATTAGGCCTAACCCCTAAGAACCTTGACCCCTAACGCTATGGCAACCACGGATCTAACCCTAACCCCTACCCCAACAAACCCTAGAAACCCTAACCCTAAAAACCCTTACAGTCCTAACCCGATAAAATTTACCACACTAAACCCCTGAAGACTGTTCTGGGGGGTCCACATTCAATTCTGGAATTTCACACTTCCATTTAAGTGTTCTGCCCCCCCAATATGGGGGTTCGCCCACCCAATTTTGGGGGTTCCTCCCCTAATTGGGGGGGACACAACCAATTTTGGGGGGGACACAACCAATTTGGGGGGGTCCCCCCAATTTTAGAGTCCCCCACCCTCCTTTTTTGGGTTTCCCCCAATATTAAGAGCTCTTCCGCCCAATTTTGGGGGACCCCACAATTTTGACGTTTCTTCCCCTAAATTGGGGCTTCGACCCTTCAATTTTGGGGGGGGCTCCCCCCTTAGTTTGGCCTTCCACCCTAATATTGGGCCTTACCCCTAGGAACCCTGACCCCTAACACTACGGCTCCCACGGATCTAACCCTAACCCCTACCCCAAAAAACCCTAGAAACCCTAACCCTAAAAACCCTTACAGTCCTAACCCGATAAAATTTACCACACTAGACCTACGCCTAAAAGCCCTAACCCTAAAAATTAAGACCCTCTAAACCCTAACCCAAAACGTAAAGATTCTCAAAGCCCTAACGCTCGAGACCCTAACCTTAAAAAAAAAAAAATAAGACCTTAAAACCCTAACCCTAAATACCTGACCATAACTAAAACCCTAAGACCCTAACCCTAAAAACCCTATCAACACTAAAACCACAAAATACTTTAAAACCTTAACACACTAACCCCCAAACCCTAACCCTTATAACTCCAACCCTAACAACCTTAAAATCCTAACCCTAAACCCTGGAAACCCTAACCCTGAAACCCAACCCTAGTGCCTTAGCCCTGAAACCTTAAAACCCTAACACCTTATTAGAAACACTCTGTAACCAATACCATAGGCTCAGGCAAGTATCTCAGTGAGGTAGCATTTTTATTCACGATTGCAATGGCAGGCGTCCCACAAGCCACCTACTAGTTCCATAACACAGTTTATATAATTTTTTTTTTCCTCTCGGTGACCAGGACCCTCCCCAGTTTCCCCATTGACTGAGTAATCCATGTTCACGATCTATCCAGTGCTTCACAGAAAATACACAGCTGCTGGCCTGTTACTAGTCAATTTTATTTTTTTCTTGACTGTTTTCCTCTTTGAGGTGGTAATGTTTCTTACACCGTGATTTCCACCCAATTGCTCTAAGGATTCTGGTTGTCTGCATTTTACAAGGTTGTCTGTTAAGCTTTCTTATCACTGCAAGCATATATCAATACCACCTTCCTTCCCTCTAAACGATGTAACTCTGTGCAAAAACATTTTTATTCCCACAACCTTGATCCCCTTACCCTAAAATCCTTATTCTCTTTAACCGTAACAACTCTAACCACAACCCTAACCCTTCATATCAACCCCCCGACGCTAATGACACTGACTAATGATCCAAACCCCAAACCCCAGGCAACCAACAAAGAAACAGACACAAAGCTGAAAACTACAAAAAAGGCAAAACCCTGGATACAGACCCCAAATCACAAACACGCTACCAAAATGCTACAGAAAAGCCCCAGACGCAGGCCCCAAGCACTACAGCTAGGCCCCAGAAGCTCTAGACACATCCCAAAGCCAAAATGCAATCCCCAAACACTACAGAAAAGCCCCCAAACACCAGACACAGGCTGCAGAAGTCTACAAGCAGGCCCCAGCCACACCCGGATGCAGACCCCAACTGTCCACAAGCAGCTCCCAACCCACCCCCCCCCATGAACTGGACCCCCCCCACCACAACCCAGATGCATGCCCCAGGCCCCAGGCCTCAGCCCCAGCCCCCACACCCCAGACTCAGGCCCCAAAGGTGTACAACCAGCTCCCAACTGCCCCCCTCAAAGGGAGGCCCCAAAGCCTGCCAGAGGACCCTAGAGCGTACAAGCAGCTCCCAACCCCCCCGGCACAGGCCCCAACCCCCCCCCAGACACAGGCCCCAAAGGTGTACAAGCAACTCCCCATCCTCCCCAGAGGCACGCCCCAAAGGTGTACAAACAGCCCCAACCCCCCAAGACCCAGACCCCTACAGCGTAGAAGCAGCTCCCAACCCCATGCCCCCAAGGCACATGCCCCAACCCCTCCCCCAAGGCAGGCCCTAACAGTGTACAAGCAGCTCCCACCCCCCCCCAGACGCAGGCCCCAAAGGTGTACAAGCAGGCCCCTACAGTATACAAGCAGCTCACAACCACCCCCCCAAAGGCAGGCCCCAAGCCCCTCCAGATGCAAGCCCGAAAGGTTAAAACCAGCTCCAACCCCCTAACCCCCCCCGCCCCGCGCAGACGCAGGCCCCAAAGGTGTACAAGCAGTTCCCAACCCCTCCAAGGCAGGCCCCAAAAGTGTACAGGCAGGCCCCTACAGTGTAGAAACGCTCCAACCCCCCCCGCTTCCACCTCGAGGGAGGCCCTCCCCCCCCAGTATACACGAAGCTCCCAACCCCCTCTCAGAGGAATGCCTAAAAAAGTATACAAGCAGCTCCTAACACCCCCCCCCCCCCCCAAAAGAGGCAGTCCCCAAAGGTGTACAAGCAGGCCCTCAAATCCCTTAGGTGTACAAGCAGGCCCTTCAAATCCCTTAGCCCCTGCGCCAGCTTTATTGGCGAGCAGCGAGGCTGGGGGGGGAGGGGGGCAAGACAGCCTTAAATAAAATACAAATATAAAAAGTGTTATAAATGGCTGTTATAAATCCAAATAGGATTACAATCAAAGTTTACAATTTATTAAACGAATAGAGGCAAGCAAGCAGCGCTGGGTGCGCCGGGAGTCTCTGCTCCCCCAGGACGCACGCCTGTTACGTAAGGCGGCTGGTTTTGATGCTCCCAGGCTAATACATATTCATTACTACTTCGAGAAGAGGCAGGGTTATTAGAATTGGTTTCCGGAATCCGAAACCCCTCCCAGGGGCCCCTGCGTACCAGTCTCTGGTGGTCTCTCGGGGCTTGCTCGGGCTGAATGCTGGTTGTCTTCCTCTCAGGCTTTTGTCCTTCAATTGTCCTTCAGCTCCCCCTTCCTCCTCGTTTGGGAGCCTCTGCGCCGGATTTCAGAAACTCTAGCAACATCCCCTGCAGTAGTCAGCACTTTTCCCTAAAAACCCCTTTGTTCTCTTATCACCTAGACCCGGGCCTCGATGGTAACCCTTCAAATCCCTTAGTGACACGAATTGCTGGACCATTCCTTACAAAAGGAAGGATAAAATATGTAGAGGAGCAATGGCACCCGCGAAAGCCCGGCGCCGCGGGCAGAGGCAGCGAAGGTTGACGGCAGAACAGTGCTCGGTTTGAACACGGAGAGGGAAAGCGAGGGGAAGGTGGCCGAAGCCGGCCGCAGTCTCTGAGCTCTCCTCCTCCTGATTGTTTTCTCTCAAAGCCATTTCTGTCTGTGTGCGGGCACCCGGAGCCGGCAGAAGTCCCCGTGAAGTCCTTCGGCAGGACGGAGGGCTGCGTGGGCTCCAGTGAGAGAGGGAGTTAGGAGAATCTTATCAAGTAGAGATAGAGCGCTGACAGCGTTAAACTAGGATGCTACTTAGTGTCTTTGCTAACTATGGTGCATTGTGCCAATTAACTAAAGCAAGAAGCCTTGGGCCCCTTACCAAGGTCAGTCTCCTAATAAGAGAGTGAGCCTGTCTTAAGAAACTGGGAGAAACTGGTCCTGCAGATGGACAAGAGCCAAGGAGCAACTGAGTCTGTGCAAAGACAAGAGGTCAACTAGCGGTGACGAGGAAGAGTCATCAATCTTCATGCCCACGACCTCCCGTGCTGCCCAGCGCTGAATAAACATACCTACTTTACAATCTCACTGATTGTGGAGTCCCTTTTCCGCAAGTCACTAGCAGCGGTTTCTTCCGCAGAGGTTTTCCCAGAGCCGCTTCAAAGCTTCCCTCGCGGAGCTGGGGCGTCGCAGGGGGTCGTCAAAGCACGCACACACACACACACACACACACACACACACACACAGGCGTTGTTGTCCAAACAGAAAGTATTTACAACAAATTCGACAAGCGGTTTTCCTCTGCCAGCAGCAAATGCCTGAGGGCCCCTACAGCTTCACAAATCATAGCACAAAGAGCCTAAAGTTCCTCTAAAATTTAGGGAAATGATTCAAAATAGATCTGCTAGGGGAAAACGATCACTGGCGGCAGGGTACACAATACACGCGAGTCTCAGCTCTCCTCCGCAGGGTCAGTGCCCACGCCCAAGTGCGACGCTGATGGCACCCGAACATTTGCTGTGGCAGGCAGCAGAGCCAGCAGCTCAGGGGAGCAATTTTAAAAACCAGGAGGCACTTAAACCAACCCTTAATTGACCCAGTTACTGCAGGAGAGTCCCGACTACTCGCCCTGGAGTCCTACTGTCACCAGCAAAAAGCACCAACCAAAGCTTGGGGGAACTTTGGTACAGCACAAGAGAAGGGAGTGGGGGTAGCGTAGCCGTATCGCAGAGCTGCTGCTTTTCACGCCATTTTATCATCCCTGATAATTGAAAGTAAGGCCGGGTGGGCTGACCCCACCACCACCACTCCTGGCAGCATGTTTGGTCCACAACGCTAGAATAATTATTTTGCTCCCTCCCGCCCCTACAGCTTCATCATCTGAAAAGATTACAGTCAAAACAATGGCATACACAAATAAAAGTCAAGAGTTGACATAGTAACTCCGGGATTTGGGTATCAACTGTCCGAGAAATCAGAACACCCAGGCTTCACAATGTGCCCAACATCGAGCTGTGCCAAGGGGGGCGGAAGGAAGAAGCTTTCCGTTTAAGCCTTCAGGGCATCGCTCCATCACTACGTCAATTCACAGCCACCACAGCGTGCCGATGGACATCTTTCTGTGCCAAAAGAAACAAGTGCTTTGTCCTCTTGATATCAAAGGTAGCCACCTATAGTTACGGAACCATGCACAAGACCTTAACTCTGACCAGCAGGAAAACTTAGGACAACTGAGTGCAGATCCTGCCAATTTCTACCAGTTCCAACTGTGCTTTAAGTCTCATTGCAAAGCCTCAGTTAGAAAAAGGATCACCTCAGGGTATCCAACAAGAAGAAGAGTTGTTTTCTTTTTTTTCTTTTTTTTTTTTTTTTTAATATACCATAGGACTATGCAGTTCAATCATCAATCATCTTGGAAAGCTCAAGGAGGAGGTCATCCTCATCCTTCCCTGGGTCCAAGTCGAGCTCGGCTTCCAGTATGCCGTCTGAGAGTTCCCAAAGTAGCATCTCTAAATCCTCGTCTACAGATACGGGCGCGTTGCCTGTGGAACTCAGCCGGCGTGTCCTTGCTTCTTCTAGCTGGGAAGAAGCTGAAGTCGAGCTTGAGAACTCCATTGGCTCCACGGATTCTGCCTGGCTTCCAAGATGTGCTTCAGGTCTTGGCAGAGCAAGGAAGAGAACAATCAGTATATGCCATTTCTTAACGGGAAATCCCTTTTCTGCAAACCGGCTCTTAAAACCGTAGCCAACCCCTCCTGCACTTCAATCTTACCCAGGGATTGTTATTCAATTAACCCAGGGCTACATTTAGAGCCCAATATATTAGCAGGTACATTTTTCAGTTTGGGGGTTTCTCTGTGAAGCCAGAGCACCCGGAGTCTAGCAAAGATGGGAAACCAACATGGCCTCCCGGAAGCCCAGTGTCCGAGAACTACATCTCCCGGCATGCTCTGGGAAAACAATATGGACTCCCGGAAACCCGGTGGCCAAGAACTACATTTCCCAGCACTCCCCAGAAAATTGAGCCTCGCAGCGTGCCGTAGGACGCCATTTTTTGCTCTGTTACATTACCGGTTTCGTGTTTATGGAGGGTTTTCCCGCCGTTTTGGGGGGTTTCCCCTCAATTTCGGGTTTTCAGCTCTCCATTTCAGAGTTCTTCCCCGCAATTTTGGGGTTCCTTCCCCTAATTTGGTGCTTCGCCCCCCCCCCACTTTTGGGGTTCCCCCTCCATTTTGGGGATTCCCCCCAATTCCAAGCCCCCCACAATTTTGGAGGCCCCCACCATCCTTTCTTGGCCTGCCACCCTAATATTAAGGTTCTTTCCCCCAATGTTGGGGTTCTCACCACATGTTTGAGGTTCCTTCCCTTAATTTGGGGCTTAGCTCCCCGGGATCTGGGGCTTTAACCCCAATTTTGGGGGTCCCCCCCAAGTTTGGGGATTCCTCCCCAGGTCTGGGGGGGGTCCACATTCAATTCTGGAATTTCACACTTCCATTTAAGTCTTCTTCCCCCCAATTTGGGGGTTCACCCACCCAATTTTGGGGGTTCCTCCCCTAATTTGGGGGGACCCGACCAATTTTGGGGGTCCCCCCCAATTGTAGAGTCCCCCACCCTCCTTTTTTGGGTTCCCCCCTAATATTAAAGAGTTCTTCCGCCCAATTTTGGGGGACCCCACAATTTGGCCGTTCCTTCCCCTAACTTTGGGCTTCAACCCTTCAATTTTGGGGGGGGCTCCCACCCTCTTATTTTGGCCTTCCGCCCTAATATTAGGCCTAACCCCTAAGAACCTTGACCCCTAACGCTATGGCAACCACGGATCTAACCCTAACCCCTACCCCAACAAACCCTAGAAACCCTAACCCTAAAAACCCTTACAGCCCTAACCCGATAAAATTTACCACACTAAACCCCTGAAGACTGTTCTGGGGGGTCCACATTCAATTCTGGAATTTCACACTTCCATTTAAGTGTTCTGCCCCCCCAATATGGGGGTTCGCCCACCCAATTTTGGGGGTTCCTCCCCTAATTGGGGGGGACACAACCAATTTTGGGGGGGACACAACCAATTTGGGGGGGTCCCCCCAATTTTAGAGTCCCCCACCCTCCTTTTTTGGGTTTCCCCCAATATTAAGAGCTCTTCCGCCCAATTTTGGGGGACCCCACAATTTTGACGTTTCTTCCCCTAAATTGGGGCTTCGACCCTTCAATTTTGGGGGGGGCTCCCCCCTTAGTTTGGCCTTCCACCCTAATATTGGGCCTTACCCCTAGGAACCCTGACCCCTAACACTACGGCTCCCACGGATCTAACCCTAACCCCTACCCCAAAAAACCCTAGAAACCCTAACCCTAAAAACCCTTACAGTCCTAACCCGATAAAATTTACCACACTAGACCTACGCCTAAAAGCCCTAACCCTAAAAATTAAGACCCTCTAAACCCTAACCCAAAACGTAAAGATTCTCAAAGCCCTAACGCTCGAGACCCTAACCTTAAAAAAAAAAAAATAAGACCTTAAAACCCTAACCCTAAATACCTGACCATAACTAAAACCCTAAGACCCTAACCCTAAAAACCCTATCAACACTAAAACCACAAAATACTTTAAAACCTTAACACACTAACCCCCAAACCCTAACCCTTATAACTCCAACCCTAACAACCTTAAAATCCTAACCCTAAACCCTGGAAACCCTAACCCTGAAACCCAACCCTAGTGCCTTAGCCCTGAAACCTTAAAACCCTAACACCTTATTAGAAACACTCTGTAACCAATACCATAGGCTCAGGCAAGTATCTCAGTGAGGTAGCATTTTTATTCACGATTGCAATGGCAGGCGTCCCACAAGCCACCTACTAGTTCCATAACACAGTTTATATAATTTTTTTTTTCCTCTCGGTGACCAGGACCCTCCCCAGTTTCCCCATTGACTGAGTAATCCATGTTCACGATCTATCCAGTGCTTCACAGAAAATACACAGCTGCTGGCCTGTTACTAGTCAATTTTATTTTTTTCTTGACTGTTTTCCTCTTTGAGGTGGTAATGTTTCTTACACCGTGATTTCCACCCAATTGCTCTAAGGATTCTGGTTGTCTGCATTTTACAAGGTTGTCTGTTAAGCTTTCTTATCACTGCAAGCATATATCAATACCACCTTCCTTCCCTCTAAACGATGTAACTCTGTGCAAAAACATTTTTATTCCCACAACCTTGATCCCCTTACCCTAAAATCCTTATTCTCTTTAACCGTAACAACTCTAACCACAACCCTAACCCTTCATATCAACCCCCCGACGCTAATGACACTGACTAATGATCCAAACCCCAAACCCCAGGCAACCAACAAAGAAACAGACACAAAGCTGAAAACTACAAAAAAGGCAAAACCCTGGATACAGACCCCAAATCACAAACACGCTACCAAAATGCTACAGAAAAGCCCCAGACGCAGGCCCCAAGCACTACAGCTAGGCCCCAGAAGCTCTAGACACATCCCAAAGCCAAAATGCAATCCCCAAACACTACAGAAAAGCCCCCAAACACCAGACACAGGCTGCAGAAGTCTACAAGCAGGCCCCAGCCACACCCGGATGCAGACCCCAACTGTCCACAAGCAGCTCCCAACCCACCCCCCCCCATGAACTGGACCCCCCCCCACCACAACCCAGATGCATGCCCCAGGCCCCAGGCCTCAGCCCCAGCCCCCACACCCCAGACTCAGGCCCCAAAGGTGTACAACCAGCTCCCAACTGCCCCCCTCAAAGGGAGGCCCCAAAGCCTGCCAGAGGACCCTAGAGCGTACAAGCAGCTCCCAACCCCCCCGGCACAGGCCCCAACCCCCCCCCAGACACAGGCCCCAAAGGTGTACAAGCAACTCCCCATCCTCCCCAGAGGCACGCCCCAAAGGTGTACAAACAGCCCCAACCCCCCAAGACCCAGACCCCTACAGCGTAGAAGCAGCTCCCAACCCCATGCCCCCAAGGCACATGCCCCAACCCCTCCCCCAAGGCAGGCCCTAACAGTGTACAAGCAGCTCCCACCCCCCCCCAGACGCAGGCCCCAAAGGTGTACAAGCAGGCCCCTACAGTATACAAGCAGCTCACAACCACCCCCCCAAAGGCAGGCCCCAAGCCCCTCCAGATGCAAGCCCGAAAGGTTAAAACCAGCTCCAACCCCCTAACCCCCCCCGCCCCGCGCAGACGCAGGCCCCAAAGGTGTACAAGCAGTTCCCAACCCCTCCAAGGCAGGCCCCAAAAGTGTACAGGCAGGCCCCTACAGTGTAGAAACGCTCCAACCCCCCCCCGCTTCCACCTCGAGGGAGGCCCTCCCCCCCCAGTATACACGAAGCTCCCAACCCCCTCTCAGAGGAATGCCTAAAAAAGTATACAAGCAGCTCCTAACACCCCCCGCCCCCCCCCCAAAAGAGGCAGTCCCCAAAGGTGTACAAGCAGGCCCTCAAATCCCTTAGGTGTACAAGCAGGCCCTTCAAATCCCTTAGCCCCTGCGCCAGCTTTATTGGCGAGCAGCGAGGCTGGGGGGGGAGGGGGGCAAGACAGCCTTAAATAAAATACAAATATAAAAAGTGTTATAAATGGCTGTTATAAATCCAAATAGGATTACAATCAAAGTTTACAATTTATTAAACGAATAGAGGCAAGCAAGCAGCGCTGGGTGCGCCGGGAGTCTCTGCTCCCCCAGGACGCACGCCTGTTACGTAAGGCGGCTGGTTTTGATGCTCCCAGGCTAATACATATTCATTACTACTTCGAGAAGAGGCAGGGTTATTAGAATTGGTTTCCGGAATCCGAAACCCCTCCCAGGGGCGCCTGCGTACCAGTCTCTGGTGGTCTCTCGGGGCTTGCTCGGGCTGAATGCTGGTTGTCTTCCTCTCAGGCTTTTGTCCTTCAATTGTCCTTCAGCTCCCCCTTCCTCCTCGTTTGGGAGCCTCTGCGCCGGATTTCAGAAACTCTAGCAACATCCCCTGCAGTAGTCAGCACTTTTCCCTAAAAACCCCTTTGTTCTCTTATCACCTACACCCGGGCCTCGATGGTAACCCTTCAAATCCCTTAGTGACACGAATTGCTGGACCATTCCTTACAAAAGGAAGGATAAAATATGTAGAGGAGCAATGGCACCCGCGAAAGCCCGGCGCCGCGGGCAGAGGCAGCGAAGGTTGACGGCAGAACAGTGCTCGGTTTGAACACGGAGAGGGAAAGCGAGGGGAAGGTGGCCGAAGCCGGCCGCAGTCTCTGAGCTCTCCTCCTCCTGATTGTTTTCTCTCAAAGCCATTTCTGTCTGTGTGCGGGCACCCGGAGCCGGCAGAAGTCCCCGTGAAGTCCTTCGGCAGGACGGAGGGCTGCGTGGGCTCCAGTGAGAGAGGGAGTTAGGAGAATCTTATCAAGTAGAGATAGAGCGCTGACAGCGTTAAACTAGGATGCTACTTAGTGTCTTTGCTAACTATGGTGCATTGTGCCAATTAACTAAAGCAAGAAGCCTTGGGCCCCTTACCAAGGTCAGTCTCCTAATAAGAGAGTGAGCCTGTCTTAAGAAACTGGGAGAAACTGGTCCTGCAGATGGACAAGAGCCAAGGAGCAACTGAGTCTGCGCAAAGACAAGAGGTCAACTAGCGGTGACGAGGAAGAGTCATCAATCTTCATGCCCACGACCTCCCGTGCTGCCCAGCGCTGAATAAACATACCTACTTTACAATCTCACTGATTGTGGAGTCCCTTTTCCGCAAGTCACTAGCAGCGGTTTCTTCCGCAGAGGTTTTCCCAGAGCCGCTTCAAAGCTTCCCTCGCGGAGCTGGGGCGTCGCAGGGGGTCGTCAAAGCACGCACACACACACACACACACACACACACACACACACACACACACACAGGCGTTGTTGTCCAAACAGAAAGTATTTACAACAAATTCGACAAGCGGTTTTCCTCTGCCAGCAGCAAATGCCTGAGGGCCCCTACAGCTTCACAAATCATAGCACAAAGAGCCTAAAGTTCCTCTAAAATTTAGGGAAATGATTCAAAATAGATCTGCTAGGGGAAAACGATCACTGGCGGCAGGGTACACAATACACGCGAGTCTCAGCTCTCCTCCGCAGGGTCAGTGCCCACGCCCAAGTGCGACGCTGATGGCACCCGAACATTTGCTGTAGCAGGCAGCAGAGCCAGCAGCTCAGGGGAGCAATTTTAAAAACCAGGAGGCACTTAAACCAACCCTTAATTGACCCAGTTACTGCAGGAGAGTCCCGACTACTCGCCCTGGAGTCCTACTGTCACCAGCAAAAAGCACCAACCAAAGCTTGGGGGAACTTTGGTACAGCACAAGAGAAGGGAGTGGGGGTAGCGTAGCCGTATCGCAGACTGCTGCTTTTCACACCATTTTATCATCCCTGATAATTGAAAGTAAGGCCGGGTGGGCTGACCCCACCACCACCACTCCTGGCAGCATGTTTGGTCCACAACGCTAGAATAATTATTTTGCTCCCTCCCGCCCCTACAGCTTCATCATCTGAAAAGATTACAGTCAAAACAATGGCATACACAAATAAAAGTCAAGAGTTGACATAGTAACTCCGGGATTTGGGTATCAACTGTCCGAGAAATCAGAACACCCAGGCTTCACAATGTGCCCAACATCGAGCTGTGCCAAGGGGGGCGGAAGGAAGAAGCTTTCCGTTTAAGCCTTCAGAGCATCGCTCCATCACTACGTCAATTCACAGCCACCACAGCGTGCCGATGGACATCTTTCTGTGCCAAAAGAAACAAGTGCTTTGTCCTCTTGATATCAAAGGTAGCCACCTATAGTTACGGAACCATGCACAAGACCTTAACTCTGACCAGCAGGAAAACTTAGGACAACTGAGTGCAGATCCTGCCAATTTCTACCAGTTCCAACTGTGCTTTAAGTCTCATTGCAAAGCCTCAGTTAGAAAAAGGATCACCTCAGGGTATCCAACAAGAAGAAGAGTTGTTTTCTTTTTTTTCTTTTTTTTTTTTTTTTTAATATACCATAGGACTATGCAGTTCAATCATCAATCATCTTGGAAAGCTCAAGGAGGAGGTCATCCTCATCCTTCCCTGGGTCCAAGTCGAGCTCGGCTTCCAGTATGCCGTCTGAGAGTTCCCAAAGTAGCATCTCTAAATCCTCGTCTACAGATACGGGCGCGTTGCCTGTGGAACTCAGCCGGCGTGTCCTTGCTTCTTCTAGCTGGGAAGAAGCTGAAGTCGAGCTTGAGAACTCCATTGGCTCCACGGATTCTGCCTGGCTTCCAAGATGTGCTTCAGGTCTTGGCAGAGCAAGGAAGAGAACAATCAGTATATGCCATTTCTTAACGGGAAATCCCTTTTCTGCAAACCGGCTCTTAAAACCGTAGCCAACCCCTCCTGCACTTCAATCTTACCCAGGGATTGTTATTCAATTAACCCAGGGCTACATTTAGAGCCCAATATATTAGCAGGTACATTTTTCAGTTTGGGGGTTTCTCTGTGAAGCCAGAGCACCCGGAGTCTAGCAAAGATGGGAAACCAACATGGCCTCCCGGAAGCCCAGTGTCCGAGAACTACATCTCCCGGCATGCTCTGGGAAAACAATATGGACTCCCGGAAACCCAGTGGCCAAGAACTACATTTCCCAGCACTCCCCAGAAAATTGAGCCTCGCACCTTGCCGTAGGACGCCATTTTTTGCTCTGTTACATTACCGGTTTCGTGTTTATGGAGGGTTTTCCCGCCGTTTTGGGGGGTTTCCCCTCAATTTCGGGTTTTCAGCTCTCCATTTCAGAGTTCTTCCCCGCAATTTTGGGGTTCCTTCCCCTAATTTGGTGCTTCGCCCCCCCCCCCCACTTTTGGGGTTCCCCCTCCATTTTGGGGATTCCCCCCAATTCCAAGCCCCCCACAATTTTGGAGGCCCCCACCATCCTTTCTTGGCCTGCCACCCTAATATTAAGGTTCTTTCCCCCAATGTTGGGGTTCTCACCACATGTTTGAGGTTCCTTCCCTTAATTTGGGGCTTAGCTCCCCGGGATCTGGGGCTTTAACCCCAATTTTGGGGGTCCCCCCCAAGTTTGGGGATTCCTCCCCAGGTCTGGGGGGGGTCCACATTCAATTCTGGAATTTCACACTTCCATTTAAGTCTTCTTCCCCCCAATTTGGGGGTTCACCCACCCAATTTTGGGGGTTCCTCCCCTAATTTGGGGGGACCCGACCAATTTTGGGGGTCCCCCCCAATTGTAGAGTCCCCCACCCTCCTTTTTTGGGTTCCCCCCTAATATTAAAGAGTTCTTCCGCCCAATTTTGGGGGACCCCACAATTTGGCCGTTCCTTCCCCTAACTTTGGGCTTCAACCCTTCGATTTTGGGGGGGGCTCCCCCCCTCTTATTTTGGCCTTCCGCCCTAATATTAGGCCTAACCCCTAAGAACCTTGACCCCTAAGCCTATGGCAACCACGGATCTAACCCTAACCCCTACCCCAACAAACCCTAGAAACCCTAACCCTAAAAACCCTTGCAGCCCTAACCCGATAAAATTTACCACACTAAACCCCTGAAGACTGTTCTGGGGGGTCCACATTCAATTCTGGAATTTCACACTTCCATTTAAGTGTTCTTCCCCCCCAATATGGGGGTTCGCCCACCCAATTTTGGGGGTTCCTCCCCTAATTGGGGGGGACACAACCAATTTTGGGGGGGACACAACCAATTTGGGGGGGTCCCCCCAATTTTAGAGTCCCCCACCCTCCTTTTTTGGGTTTCCCCCAATATTAAGAGCTCTTCCGCCCAATTTTGGGGGACCCCACAATTTTGACGTTTCTTCCCCTAAATTGGGGCTTCGACCCTTCAATTTTGGGGGGGGCTCCCCCCTTAGTTTGGCCTTCCACCCTAATATTGGGCCTTACCCCTAGGAACCCTGACCCCTAACACTACGGCTCCCACGGATCTAACCCTAACCCCTACCCCAAAAAACCCTAGAAACCCTAACCCTAAAAACCCTTACAGTCCTAACCCGATAAAATTTACCACACTAGACCTACGCCTAAAAGCCCTAACCCTAAAAATTAAGACCCTCTAAACCCTAACCCAAAACGTAAAGATTCTCAAAGCCCTAACGCTCGAGACCCTAACCTTAAAAAAAAAAAAATAAGACCTTAAAACCCTAACCCTAAATACCTGACCATAACTAAAACCCTAAGACCCTAACCCTAAAAACCCTATCAACACTAAAACCACAAAATACTTTAAAACCTTAACACACTAACCCCCAAACCCTAACCCTTATAACTCCAACCCTAACAACCTTAAAATCCTAACCCTAAACCCTGGAAACCCTAACCCTGAAACCCAACCCTAGTGCCTTAGCCCTGAAACCTTAAAACCCTAACACCTTATTAGAAACACTCTGTAACCAATACCATAGGCTCAGGCAAGTATCTCAGTGAGGTAGCATTTTTATTCACGATTGCAATGGCAGGCGTCCCACAAGCCACCTACTAGTTCCATAACACAGTTTATATAATTTTTTTTTTCCTCTCGGTGACCAGGACCCTCCCCAGTTTCCCCATTGACTGAGTAATCCATGTTCACGATCTATCCAGTGCTTCACAGAAAATACACAGCTGCTGGCCTGTTACTAGTCAATTTTATTTTTTTCTTGACTGTTTTCCTCTTTGAGGTGGTAATGTTTCTTACACCGTGATTTCCACCCAATTGCTCTAAGGATTCTGGTTGTCTGCATTTTACAAGGTTGTCTGTTAAGCTTTCTTATCACTGCAAGCATATATCAATACCACCTTCCTTCCCTCTAAACGATGTAACTCTGTGCAAAAACATTTTTATTCCCACAACCTTGATCCCCTTACCCTAAAATCCTTATTCTCTTTAACCCTAACAACTCTAACCACAACCCTAACCCTTCATATCAACCCCCCGACGCTAATGACACTGACTAATGATCCAAACCCCAAACCCCAGGCAACCAACAAAGAAACAGACACAAAGCTGAAAACTACAAAAAAGGCAAAACCCTGGATACAGACCCCAAATCACAAACACGCTACCAAAATGCTACAGAAAAGCCCCAGACGCAGGCCCCAAGCACTACAGCTAGGCCCCAGAAGCTCTAGACACATCCCAAAGCCAAAATGCAATCCCCAAACACTACAGAAAAGCCCCCAAACACCAGACACAGGCTGCAGAAGTCTACAAGCAGGCCCCAGCCACACCCGGATGCAGACCCCAACTGTCCACAAGCAGCTCCCAACCCACCCCCCCCCATGAACTGGACCCCCCCCCACCACAACCCAGATGCATGCCCCAGGCCCCAGGCCTCAGCCCCAGCCCCCACACCCCAGACTCAGGCCCCAAAGGTGTACAACCAGCTCCCAACTGCCCCCCTCAAAGGGAGGCCCCAAAGCCTGCCAGAGGACCCTAGAGCGTACAAGCAGCTCCCAACCCCCCCGGCACAGGCCCCAACCCCCCCCCAGACACAGGCCCCAAAGGTGTACAAGCAACTCCCCATCCTCCCCAGAGGCACGCCCCAAAGGTGTACAAACAGCCCCAACCCCCCAAGACCCAGACCCCTACAGCGTAGAAGCAGCTCCCAACCCCATGCCCCCAAGGCACATGCCCCAACCCCTCCCCCAAGGCAGGCCCTAACAGTGTACAAGCAGCTCCCACCCCCCCCCAGACGCAGGCCCCAAAGGTGTACAAGCAGGCCCCTACAGTATACAAGCAGCTCACAACCACCCCCCCAAAGGCAGGCCCCAAGCCCCTCCAGATGCAAGCCCGAAAGGTTAAAACCAGCTCCAACCCCCTAACCCCCCCCGCCCCGCGCAGACGCAGGCCCCAAAGGTGTACAAGCAGTTCCCAACCCCTCCAAGGCAGGCCCCAAAAGTGTACAGGCAGGCCCCTACAGTGTAGAAACGCTCCAACCCCCCCCGCTTCCACCTCGAGGGAGGCCCTCCCCCCCCAGTATACACGAAGCTCCCAACCCCCTCTCAGAGGAATGCCTAAAAAAGTATACAAGCAGCTCCTAACACCCCCCGCCCCCCCCCCAAAAGAGGCAGTCCCCAAAGGTGTACAAGCAGGCCCTCAAATCCCTTAGGTGTACAAGCAGGCCCTTCAAATCCCTTAGCCCCTGCGCCAGCTTTATTGGCGAGCAGCGAGGCTGGGGGGGGAGGGGGGCAAGACAGCCTTAAATAAAATACAAATATAAAAAGTGTTATAAATGGCTGTTATAAATCCAAATAGGATTACAATCAAAGTTTACAATTTATTAAACGAATAGAGGCAAGCAAGCAGCGCTGGGTGCGCCGGGAGTCTCTGCTCCCCCAGGACGCACGCCTGTTACGTAAGGCGGCTGGTTTTGATGCTCCCAGGCTAATACATATTCATTACTACTTCGAGAAGAGGCAGGGTTATTAGAATTGGTTTCCGGAATCCGAAACCCCTCCCAGGGGCGCCTGCGTACCAGTCTCTGGTGGTCTCTCGGGGCTTGCTCGGGCTGAATGCTGGTTGTCTTCCTCTCAGGCTTTTGTCCTTCAATTGTCCTTCAGCTCCCCCTTCCTCCTCGTTTGGGAGCCTCTGCGCCGGATTTCAGAAACTCTAGCAACATCCCCTGCAGTAGTCAGCACTTTTCCCTAAAAACCCCTTTGTTCTCTTATCACCTAGACCCGGGCCTCGATGGTAACCCTTCAAATCCCTTAGTGACACGAATTGCTGGACCATTCCTTACAAAAGGAAGGATAAAATATGTAGAGGAGCAATGGCACCCGCGAAAGCCCGGCGCCGCGGGCAGAGGCAGCGAAGGTTGACGGCAGAACAGTGCTCGGTTTGAACACGGAGAGGGAAAGCGAGGGGAAGGTGGCCGAAGCCGGCCGCAGTCTCTGAGCTCTCCTCCTCCTGATTGTTTTCTCTCAAAGCCATTTCTGTCTGTGTGCGGGCACCCGGAGCCGGCAGAAGTCCCCGTGAAGTCCTTCGGCAGGACGGAGGGCTGCGTGGGCTCCAGTGAGAGAGGGAGTTAGGAGAATCTTATCAAGTAGAGATAGAGCGCTGACAGCGTTAAACTAGGATGCTACTTAGTGTCTTTGCTAACTATGGTGCATTGTGCCAATTAACTAAAGCAAGAAGCCTTGGGCCCCTTACCAAGGTCAGTCTCCTAATAAGAGAGTGAGCCTGTCTTAAGAAACTGGGAGAAACTGGTCCTGCAGATGGACAAGAGCCAAGGAGCAACTGAGTCTGCGCAAAGACAAGAGGTCAACTAGCGGTGACGAGGAAGAGTCATTAATCTTCATGCCCACGACCTCCCGTGCTGCCCAGCGCTGAATAAACATACCTACTTTACAATCTCACTGATTGTGGAGTCCCTTTTCCGCAAGTCACTAGCAGCGGTTTCTTCCGCAGAGGTTTTCCCAGAGCCGCTTCAAAGCTTCCCTCGCGGAGCTGGGGCGTCGCAGGGGGTCGTCAAAGCACGCACACACACACACACACACACACACACACACACACACACAGGCGTTGTTGTCCAAACAGAAAGTATTTACAACAAATTCGACAAGCGGTTTTCCTCTGCCAGCAGCAAATGCCTGAGGGCCCCTACAGCTTCACAAATCATAGCACAAAGAGCCTAAAGTTCCTCTAAAATTTAGGGAAATGATTCAAAATAGATCTGCTAGGGGAAAACGATCACTGGCGGCAGGGTACACAATACACGCGAGTCTCAGCTCTCCTCCGCAGGGTCAGTGCCCACGCCCAAGTGCGACGCTGATGGCACCCGAACATTTGCTGTAGCAGGCAGCAGAGCCAGCAGCTCAGGGGAGCAATTTTAAAAACCAGGAGGCACTTAAACCAACCCTTAATTGACCCAGTTACTGCAGGAGAGTCCCGACTACTCGCCCTGGAGTCCTACTGTCACCAGCAAAAAGCACCAACCAAAGCTTGGGGGAACTTTGGTACAGCACAAGAGAAGGGAGTGGGGGTAGCGTAGCCGTATCGCAGACTGCTGCTTTTCACACCATTTTATCATCCCTGATAATTGAAAGTAAGGCCGGGTGGGCTGACCCCACCACCACCACTCCTGGCAGCATGTTTGGTCCACAACGCTAGAATAATTATTTTGCTCCCTCCCGCCCCTACAGCTTCATCATCTGAAAAGATTACAGTCAAAACAATGGCATACACAAATAAAAGTCAAGAGTTGACATAGTAACTCCGGGATTTGGGTATCAACTGTCCGAGAAATCAGAACACCCAGGCTTCACAATGTGCCCAACATCGAGCTGTGCCAAGGGGGGCGGAAGGAAGAAGCTTTCCGTTTAAGCCTTCAGAGCATCGCTCCATCACTACGTCAATTCACAGCCACCACAGCGTGCCGATGGACATCTTTCTGTGCCAAAAGAAACAAGTGCTTTGTCCTCTTGATATCAAAGGTAGCCACCTATAGTTACGGAACCATGCACAAGACCTTAACTCTGACCAGCAGGAAAACTTAGGACAACTGAGTGCAGATCCTGCCAATTTCTACCAGTTCCAACTGTGCTTTAAGTCTCATTGCAAAGCCTCAGTTAGAAAAAGGATCACCTCAGGGTATCCAACAAGAAGAAGAGTTGTTTTCTTTTTTTTCTTTTTTTTTTTTTTTTTTAATATACCATAGGACTATGCAGTTCAATCATCAATCATCTTGGAAAGCTCAAGGAGGAGGTCATCCTCATCCTTCCCTGGGTCCAAGTCGAGCTCGGCTTCCAGTATGCCGTCTGAGAGTTCCCAAAGTAGCATCTCTAAATCCTCGTCTACAGATACGGGCGCGTTGCCTGTGGAACTCAGCCGGCGTGTCCTTGCTTCTTCTAGCTGGGAAGAAGCTGAAGTCGAGCTTGAGAACTCCATTGGCTCCACGGATTCTGCCTGGCTTCCAAGATGTGCTTCAGGTCTTGGCAGAGCAAGGAAGAGAACAATCAGTATATGCCATTTCTTAACGGGAAATCCCTTTTCTGCAAACCGGCTCTTAAAACCGTAGCCAACCCCTCCTGCACTTCAATCTTACCCAGGGATTGTTATTCAATTAACCCAGGGCTACATTTAGAGCCCAATATATTAGCAGGTACATTTTTCAGTTTGGGGGTTTCTCTGTGAAGCCAGAGCACCCGGAGTCTAGCAAAGATGGGAAACCAACATGGCCTCCCGGAAGCCCAGTGTCCGAGAACTACATCTCCCGGCATGCTCTGGGAAAACAATATGGACTCCCGGAAACCCGGTGGCCAAGAACTACATTTCCCAGCACTCCCCAGAAAATTGAGCCTCGCACCTTGCCGTAGGACGCCATTTTTTGCTCTGTTACATTACCGGTTTCGTGTTTATGGAGGGTTTTCCCGCCGTTTTGGGGGGTTTCCCCTCAATTTCGGGTTTTCAGCTCTCCATTTCAGAGTTCTTCCCCGCAATTTTGGGGTTCCTTCCCCTAATTTGGTGCTTCGCCCCCCCCCCCCACTTTTGGGGTTCCCCCTCCATTTTGGGGATTCCCCCCAATTCCAAGCCCCCCACAATTTTGGAGGCCCCCACCATCCTTTCTTGGCCTGCCACCCTAATATTAAGGTTCTTTCCCCCAATGTTGGGGTTCTCACCACATGTTTGAGGTTCCTTCCCTTAATTTGGGGCTTAGCTCCCCGGGATCTGGGGCTTTAACCCCAATTTTGGGGGTCCCCCCCAAGTTTGGGGATTCCTCCCCAGGTCTGGGGGGGGTCCACATTCAATTCTGGAATTTCACACTTCCATTTAAGTCTTCTTCCCCCCAATTTGGGGGTTCACCCACCCAATTTTGGGGGTTCCTCCCCTAATTTGGGGGGACCCGACCAATTTTGGGGGTCCCCCCCAATTGTAGAGTCCCCCACCCTCCTTTTTTGGGTTCCCCCCTAATATTAAAGAGTTCTTCCGCCCAATTTTGGGGGACCCCACAATTTGGCCGTTCCTTCCCCTAACTTTGGGCTTCAACCCTTCGATTTTGGGGGGGGCTCCCCCCCTCTTATTTTGGCCTTCCGCCCTAATATTAGGCCTAACCCCTAAGAACCTTGACCCCTAAGCCTATGGCAACCACGGATCTAACCCTAACCCCTACCCCAACAAACCCTAGAAACCCTAACCCTAAAAACCCTTGCAGCCCTAACCCGATAAAATTTACCACACTAAACCCCTGAAGACTGTTCTGGGGGGTCCACATTCAATTCTGGAATTTCACACTTCCATTTAAGTGTTCTGCCCCCCCAATATGGGGGTTCGCCCACCCAATTTTGGGGGTTCCTCCCCTAATTGGGGGGGACACAACCAATTTTGGGGGGGACACAACCAATTTTGGGGGGGACACAACCAATTTTAGAGTCCCCCACCCTCCTTTTTTGGGTTTCCCCCAATATTAAGAGCTCTTCCGCTCAATTTTGGGGGACCCCACAATTTTGACGTTCCTTCCCCTAACTTTGGGCTTCAACCCTTCAATTTTGGGTGGGCTCCTCCCCTCTTATTTTGGCCTTCCGCCCTAATATTAGGCCTAACCCCTAAGAACCTTGACAACTAAGCCTATGGCAACCACGGATCTAACCCTAACCCCTACCCCAACAAACCCTAGAAACCCTAACCCTAAAAACCCTTACAGCCCTAACCCGATAAAATTTACCACACTAAACCCCTGAAGACTGTTCTGGGGGGTCCACATCCAATTCTGGAATTTCACACTTCCATTTAAGTCTTCTTCCCCCCAATTTGGGGGTTCGCCCACCCAATTTTGGGGGTTCCTCCCCTAATTTGGGGGGGACACAACCGATTTTAGAGTCCCCCACCCTCCTTTTTTGGGTTCCCCCCTAATATTAAAAGTTCTTCCGCCCAATTTTGGGGGACCCCACAATTTTGACGTTCCTTCCCCTAACTTGGGGCTTCAACCCTTCAATTTTGGGGGGGGCTCCCACCCTCTTATTTTGGCCTTCCGCCCTAATATTAGGCCTAACCCCTAAGAACCTTGACCCCTAACGCTATGGCAACCACGGATCTAACCCTAACCCCTACCCCAACAAACCCTAGAAACCCTAACCCTAAAAACCCTTACAGCCCTAACCCGATAAAATTTACCACACTAAACCCCTGAAGACTGTTCTGGGGGGTCCACATTCAATTCTGGAATTTCACACTTCCATTTAAGTGTTCTGCCCCCCCAATATGGGGGTTCGCCCACCCAATTTTGGGGGTTCCTCCCTTAATTGGGGGGGACACAACCAATTTTGGGGGGGACACAACCAATTTGGGGGGGTCCCCCCAATTTTAGAGTCCCCCACCCTCCTTTTTTGGTTTTCCCCCAATATTAAGAGCTCTTCCGCCCTATTTTGGGGGACCCCACAATTTTGACGTTTCTTCCCCTAAATTGGGGCTTCGACCCTTCAATTTTGGGGGGGGCTCCCCCCTTAGTTTGGCCTTCCACCCTAATATTGGGCCTTACCCCTAAGAACCCTGACCCCTAACACTACGGCTCCCACGGATCTAACCCTAACCCCTACCCCAAAAAAACCTAGAAACCCTAACCCTAAAAACCCTTACAGTCCTAACCCGATAAAATTTACCACACTAGACCTACGCCTAAAAGCCCTAACCCTAAAAATTAAGACCCTCTAAACCCTAAGCCAAAACGTAAAGATTCTCAAAGCCCTAACGCTGGAGACCCTAACCTTAAAAAAAAAAAAATAAGACCTTAAAACCCTAACCCTAAATACCTGAGCATAACTAAAACCCTAAGACCCTAACCCTAAAAACCCTATCAACACTAAAACCACAAAATACTTTAAAACCTTAACACACTAACCCCCAAACCCTAACCCTTATAACTCCAACCCTAACAACCTTAAAATCCTAACCCTAAACCCTGGAAACCCTAACCCTGAAACCCAACCCTAGTGCCTTAGCCCTGAAACCTTAACACCCTAACACCTTATTAGAAACACTCTGTAACCAATACCATAGGCTCAGGCAAGTATCTCAGTGAGGTAGCATTTTTATTCACTATTGCAATGGCAGGCGTCCCACAAGCCACCTACTAGTTCCATAACACAGTTTATATATTTTTTTTTTTCCTCTCGGTGACCAGGACCCTCCCCAGTTTCCCCATTGACTGGGTAATCCATGTTCACAATCTATCCAGTGCTTCACAGAAAATACACAGCTGCTGGCCTGTTACTAGTCAATTTTATTTTTTTCTTGACTGTTTTCCTCTTTGAGGTGGTAATGTTTCTTACACCGTGATTTCCACCCAATTGCTCTAAGGATTCTGGTTGTCTGCATTTTACAAGGTTGTCTGTTAAGCTTTCTTATCACTGCAAGCATATATCAATACCACCCTCCTTCCCTCTAAACGATGTAACTCTGTGCAAAAACATTTTTATTCCCACAACCTTGATCCCCTTACCCTAAAATCCTTATTCTCTTTAACCGTAACAACTCTAACCACAACCCTAACCCTTCATATCAACCCCCCGACGCTAATGACACTGACTAATGATCCAAACCCCAAACCCCAGGCAACCAACAAAGAAACAGACACAAAGCTGAAAACTACAAAAAAGGCAAAACCCTGGATACAGACCCCAAATCACAAACACGCTACCAAAATGCTACAGAAAAGCCCCAGACGCAGGCCCCAAGCACTACAGCTAGGCCCCAGAAGCTCTAGACACATCCCAAAGCCAAAATGCAATCCCCAAACACTACAGAAAAGCCCCCAAACACCAGACACAGGCTGCAGAAGTCTACAAGCAGGCCCCAGCCACACCCGGATGCAGACCCCAACTGTCCACAAGCAGCTCCCAACCCACCCCCCCCATGAACTGGACCCCCCCCCCCCCACCACCCAGATGCATGCCCCAGGCCCCAGGCCTCAGCCCCAGCCCCCACACCCCAGACTCAGGCCCCAAAGGTGTACAACCAGCTCCCAACTGCCCCCCTCAAAGGGAGGCCCCAAAGCCTGCCAGAGGACCCTAGAGCGTACAAGCAGCTCCCAACCCCCCCGGCACAGGCCCCAACCCCCCCCCAGACACAGGCCCCAAAGGTGTACAAGCAACTCCCCATCCTCCCCAGAGGCACGCCCCAAAGGTGTACAAACAGCCCCAACCCCCCAAGACCCAGACCCCTACAGCGTAGAAGCAGCTCCCAACCCCATGCCCCCAAGGCACATGCCCCAACCCCTCCCCCAAGGCAGGCCCTAACAGTGTACAAGCAGCTCCCACCCCCCCCCCAGACACAGGCCCCAAAGGTGTACAAGCAGGCCCCTACAGTATACAAGCAGCTCACAACCACCCCCCCAAAGGCAGGCCCCAAGCCCCTCCAGATGCAAGCCCGAAAGGTTAAAACCAGCTCCAACCCCCCAACCCCCCCCGCCCCGCGCAGACGCAGGCCCCAAAGGTGTACAAGCAGTTCCCAACCCCTCCAAGGCAGGCCCCAAAAGTGTACAGGCAGGCCCCTACAGTGTAGAAACGCTCCAACCCCCCCCGCTTCCACCTCGAGGGAGGCCCTCCCCCCCCAGTATACACGAAGCTCCCAACCCCCTCTCAGAGGAATGCCTAAAAAAGTATACAAGCAGCTCCTAACACCCCCCGCCCCCCCCCCAAAAGAGGCAGTCCCCAAAGGTGTACAAGCAGGCCCTCAAATCCCTTAGGTGTACAAGCAGGCCCTTCAAATCCCTTAGCCCTTGCGCCAGCTTTATTGGCGAGCAGCGAGGCTGGGGGGGGAGGGGGGCAAGACAGCCTTAAATAAAATACAAATATAAAAAGTGTTATAAATGGCTGTTATAAATCCAAATAGGATTACAATCAAAGTTTACAATTTATTAAACGAATAGAGGCAAGCAAGCAGCGCTGGGTGCGCCGGGAGTCTCTGCTCCCCCAGGACGCACGCCTGTTACGTAAGGCGGCTGGTTTTGATGCTCCCAGGCTAATACATATTCATTACTACTTCGAGAAGAGGCAGGGTTATTAGAATTGGTTTCCGGAATCCGAAACCCCTCCCAGGGGCGCCTGCGTACCAGTCTCTGGTGGTCTCTCGGGGCTTGCTCGGGCTGAATGCTGGTTGTCTTCCTCTCAGGCTTTTGTCCTTCAATTGTCCTTCAGCTCCCCCTTCCTCCTCGTTTGGGAGCCTCTGCGCCGGATTTCAGAAACTCTAGCAACATCCCCTGCAGTAGTCAGCACTTTTCCCTAAAAACCCCTTTGTTCTCTTATCACCTAGACCCGGGCCTCGATGGTAACCCTTCAAATCCCTTAGTGACACGAATTGCTGGACCATTCCTTACAAAAGGAAGGATAAAATATGTAGAGGAGCAATGGCACACGTGAAAGCCCAGCGCCGCGGGCAGAGGCAGCGAAGGTTGACGGCAGAACAGTGCTCGGTTTGAACACGGAGAGGGAAAGCGAGGGGAAGGTGGCCGAAGCCGGCCGCAGTCTCTGAGCTCTCCTCCTCCTGATTGTTTTCTCTCAAAGCCATTTCTGTCTGTGTGCGGGCACCCGGAGCCGGCAGAAGTCCCCGTGAAGTCCTTCGGCAGGACGGAGGGCTGCGTGGGCTCCAGTGAGAGAGGGAGTTAGGAGAATCTTATCAAGTAGAGATAGAGCGCTGACAGCGTTAAACTAGGATGCTACTTAGTGTCTTTGCTAACTATGGTGCATTGTGCCAATTAACTAAAGCAAGAAGCCTTGGGCCCCTTACCAAGGTCAGTCTCCTAATAAGAGAGTGAGCCTGTCTTAAGAAACTGGGAGAAACTGGTCTTGCAGATGGACAAGAGCCAAGGAGCAACTGAGTCTGTGCAAAGACAAGAGGTCAACTAGCGGTGACGAGGAAGAGTCATCAATCTTCATGCCCACGACCTCCCATGCTGCCCAGCGCTGAATAAACATACCTACTTTACAATCTCACTGATTGTGGAGTCCCTTTTCCGCAAGTCACTAGCAGCGGTTTCTTCCGCAGAGGTTTTCCCAGAGCCGCTTCAAAGCTTCCCTCGCGGAGCTGGGGCGTCGCAGGGGGTCGTCAAAGCACGCACACACACACACACACACACACACACACACACACACACAGGCGTTGTTGTCCAAACAGAAAGTATTTACAACAAATTCGACAAGCGGTTTTCCTCTGCCAGCAGCAAATGCCTGAGGGCCCCTACAGCTTCACAAATCATAGCACAAAGAGCCTAAAGTTCCTCTAAAATTTAGGGAAATGATTCAAAATAGATCTGCTAGGGGAAAACGATCACTGGCGGCAGGGTACACAATACACGCGAGTCTCAGCTCTCCTCCGCAGGGTCAGTGCCCACGCCCAAGTGCGACGCTGATGGCACCCGAACATTTGCTGTAGCAGGCAGCAGAGCCAGCAGCTCAGGGGAGCAATTTTAAAAACCAGGAGGCACTTAAACCAACCCTTAATTGACCCAGTTACTGCAGGAGAGTCCCGACTACTCGCCCTGGAGTCCTACTGTCACCAGCAAAAAGCACCAACCAAAGCTTGGGGGAACTTTGGTACAGCACAAGAGAAGGGAGTGGGGGTAGCGTAGCCGTATCGCAGAGCTGCTGCTTTTCACACCATTTTATCATCCCTGATAATTGAAAGTAAGGCCGGGTGGGCTGACCCCACCACCACCACTCCTGGCAGCATGTTTGGTCCACAATGCTAGAATAATTATTTTGCTCCCTCCCGCCCCTACAGCTTCATCATCTGAAAAGATTACAGTCAAAACAATGGCATACACAAATAAAAGTCAAGAGTTGACATAGTAACTCCGGGATTTGGGTATCAACTGTCCGAGAAATCAGAACACTCAGGCTTCACAATGTGCCCAACATCGAGCTGTGCCAAGGGGGGGCGGAAGGAAGAAGCTTTCCGTTTAAGCCTTCAGAGCATCGCTCCATCACTACGTCAATTCACAGCCACCACAGCGTGCCGATGGACATCTTTCTGTGCCAAAAGAAACAAGTGCTTTGTCCTCTTGATATCAAAGGTAGCCACCTATAGTTACGGAACCATGCACAAGACCTTAACTCTGACCAGCAGGAAAACTTAGGACAACTGAGTGCAGATCCTGCCAATTTCTACCAGATCCAACTGTGCTTTAAGTCTCATTGCAAAGCCTCAGTTAGAAAAAGGATCACCTCGGGGTATCCAACAAGAAGAAGAGTTTTTTTTTGTTGTTGTTTTTTTTTTTTTTTTTTTTTAATATACCATAGGACTATGCAGTTCAATCATCAATCATCTTGGAAAGCTCAAGGAGGAGGTCATCCTCATCCTTCCCTGGGTCCAAGTCGAGCTCGGCTTCCAGTATGCCGTCTGAGAGTTCCCAAAGTAGCATCTCTAAATCCTCGTCTACAGATACGGGCGCGTTGCCTGTGGAACTCAGCCGGCGTGTCCTTGCTTCTTCTAGCTGGGAAGAAGCTGAAGTCGAGCTTGAGAACTCCATTGGCTCCACGGATTCTGCCTGGCTTCCAAGATGTGCTTCAGGTCTTGGCAGAGCAAGGAAGAGAACAATCAGTATATGCCATTTCTTAACGGGAAATCCCTTTTCTGCAAACCGGCTCTTAAAACCGTAGCCAACCCCTCCTGCACTTCAATCTTACCCAGGGATTGTTATTCAATTAACCCAGGGCTACATTTAGAGCCCAATATATTAGCAGGTACATTTTTCAGTTTGGGGGTTTCTCTGTGAAGCCAGAGCACCCGGAGTCTAGCAGAGATGGTTCAATTTTTGTAGCAAGGGGCACTTTGCCACCTTGCTTAATTTTCCTGTAAAAATGTTAAGAAGTCTCCATCTGCAAATATCTGTTTACTAAGTTAGTCATTTTTCCCACGGCACGCTCAGCAGAGTTTGCTCCCCACTACAGGAAGCTGATCTGCAGCCATCACTTCCCTCTGCTCTCCCTGCACTCTTGTCACCTTGTATGTTTGTTCGGGTGGCATTCTTGAGGACCAAAAGGCAGAGGACACTACTCATCATTTATCACCTCACGAGGAAGTAGAAGAACTTCACCTCATCCTCATTTAGGTATTCAGACAGAGCAAGAAGTCACTGGAAAGCTGTACCGACTTGCAGCATTTAAAGAAAGTAAGTCTAATTAAGCATTCCTGCTAGCTGCTAGAAAGTCATTTCACGTGACTTATTTATCTTATAAGATAAATAAGTGACTTATCCTCTGATGGATTTGGGCTTTAATTATCTCAGAACCCTCCTTTTTTCCCCACGTGTGACAGAACTTATGTTTCACTGGGGATATACACCGATTGAGAAAAAGAACAAGTTGTGGTCATCACCTGTTTTGGGGATTTTCTTCAAGTCTGGTGGCTGGGACGTGCTCCAGCGTGGCTGGAACAGCCTAGAAAGCAGCAAAACAGCATTTAGGACTCATGGGTAAAAGATTCCTTACTAGCTTTTTCCTCCATGCTGCTTCTCCTCTGGCATTGCGGAGCCTTAGCCAAAATACAAAACCAAGGTGCTCCTGAAGAAAGTTAATATTCACTTGGAGGTTACTAATGATCTTGTGTCTTTTAAGAACACAGCATTAATGGACAAAATCCTCCACACCAGAGAAATCACAGAATCACAGAGGACTAAGTAAATAGTGCCATTAATCTAATAAATATGGAAGGGTACTACAAGAATTCTGTAGGCAGCTACTGGATTTAAAAGGAAACAGAAGGCCTGTAGAACATTTGAGTTTTCCATCTTTTCTCCTAGAGGAGGGTATAAATTTTACAAGGGATCCATTTCTGCATTAGCCCCTGTCCTTACCATAGCTGCTTTTTTGGCTGGAGGTCCCATTGTGTCTGCATCGGAGGCAGTCCGTGGTTTCACAGCTGCTACAGCAGAGGGAAAACTGCCAGGTGCCTTACGTTTCAGTGCCTTCTTCTTGGGGGAAGCGACTTTCCCATCCCAAGGCTTCGCAAACATGTTAAAGTTGGCTAGAGTAAAAGGAAGAGAGAACTGATACAGTCTTGCTCTGCCTCATGAAAAATCCACGTTCTCTTCCTCATTTCCACGGCCCTTCTACACAGTTAACTGTATTTGGCCAGCAGAATTACACTGCCATTGCCTGGATTCTCAGCAATATCTTCCACATAGTAAACTCCGTCTACCAACAATCCATACAAAGGAACAAAGAAAGTGAATGGCTACAGTAAATCATAATCCAGGACGAGGGAAACTCAGACACAGAGCGATCCCAAGTGCAAGCAATACTCTAAGACGTTGTATGAAGTCTAGTAAGATTCACAAATGTTGACAGCTTTTGTATTTAAAGTCTTGCTCCCTCTAGGAAAGGAAAAGCAGCAGCTATAGTAAGACAAGAGAGTGTATGCAACTGTTGTACCAGCTTCCTCTCCCCTGCAGTGATGTCCCACAAAATTTATTAAGTTGTTCTACAAAATCCAAATTTGTAGAGTCATATTCTAGTCTCCCATTCCTGACCTAACGTCTGGCTGGCAGGAGAAGAAACGAAAGAAAGCTGGGTACTTGTTTTCTTTGTGTGTTTATTTCCTCGTGTCCCGTGAGACAGAGAGAAAGGCTACAATGTGCAGTGCATGCAGCCTTTAAGCCCTCCTTATCTCCCTCACACAATCTCATTTTACAAAGTTGATATAATCTTAACAACGAGGCCTTTGATCCTCTGTCATTTTTGACAGAAACTGGCCCCCCACATTAAGATGCTGATGCATGCTTTACAAACACATACACGTGTCAAGCTAAGCAACACATGCCAAAGAGGAAGGTGAACTTGAACTCAACACAGGGAGGACTTCATACCATAAACAGATGGCAGAAAAAAACAGAATACCAAAATTAGACTAAAAAGCCCCTCAATGTGTTAATTTTCTAGTGGGAAATACAGAATACCATCACGTAATTAACGAAAACAGACATGGTTGCACGTTCTGGCCCTTCTTTGCCTTTGAACTTTGTAGCCTTAAACTCTTTTATCCTCCGCATTGAAGGAAAAAGCAAAGCAGATCCTGAGCAAATGGAACTTGCTCAATATGGGAAGCACCTCACCGGGGCAGGTATTAAAGCATCTTATTACCTGATAGCTTTGTGTTCCATAACGATTTCTGCCCGGCTGGGGCAGGTCCAGGTTGTGCTGGGGGAGCTGGCACATTTCCTCCACTCTGCTGCATCCGCAGAGCTTTCTCGCGCTTTATTTCTTCCAGGGTTTTAACACGCACTTCTCCTTCTGGCTTGGCTTTACCTGCCGGCTCCTTCGACTGCACTTTGCTGGGCCCGGAAAGAGTGAGCACACTCTGCTTCTTGGGCTCACCCTCAATTTTTGCCCCTGCGCTGGGATCTTTGGTTTTACCATGCCATTCAGCCTGGGCTTTGGCTTGACTTTCTCGAAGAGCTCTCTCACGATGGATTTCCTCCAGTGTTTTCACATGGATCTCTCCCTTTGGCTTAGCAGCCTTCCCTGTCATCATCAAGAAATGAGAAGCACCAGCATTTAAAGAGAGTCCAACAATAGTTTAAGTCTCCAAAATTTGTCACAGTACTAAGGAAAACTAAGCCTGAGCGTTCCCAATAACCCATCTTAGGACAATAGCCTAACATTCTCCTCCTCCTCTGAGCCACTTGTTGTATTTTGAAGACCAGCCCTATCCAGAGAGAGTTGCTACACAGAAATGCTAGTTTACTTGATTACTTTTTCAGACTGCATTTCAAATTCCTGCTCCCGGCAGTGGCTCTATTCTAATTGTATATGATGGTTCACAGAAGCAGCTTAAAACCTTGACAAGGCACAAGCGGAAAATAAACACACACCTAGAGGCAGATTTCTGATAGTGGCTGTCAGAAGAGCTTCAGCACTCGAGCAAGAGGAACCAGTTCTTTGTTTTCATTTGAATTCCTTTTTAGGGCTGTATGAAAACGGTCTAAGTTCACGGAAAGGAAGAAGGAGAAAGTATATTTAATAGCCAGTTGTTACCTTTCGCAGTACTAGTCCGTTGAGAAGGTAATCCTAGTCTCTCCTTCACAGACTTGGGAACTTGAACTGCAAAACAGAAAAAGACCAAATTAGGGAGGCTGCATAAACGTCAACTTTGTGTTCACATTCGAAAACAAGGCAGGAAAGGTAACTTTGAATCCCGGTGATTAAGACCTCAGCCAACGTGCAAAAAGAAACATCGCAGGAAAAGGACAAACAGAGAGCCTAAATACAAAACCCGTGAATCACATCCAGATGCCTGTTTAGTAGCTGTACCTCTCTTTGGTGCTTTGTCAGCATTTCCCGGAACCTCCACCTTCTTCCCCAGCCTTTCAGCAAGGCTGCGCTTCACGGGAAGGGCGCTTACATCAGCTTCAGACAGAGAAAACAAGGAATATTTTAAGAACATTTCTTTGCAGGAAGATTTGAGAACAGTCAACCACAAGCTTCTATTTTTCAAGCATATTTTCATAAAATTGCCTTTCAGCTGCTAAATGGTTTTTTTGCCATTTCTGCAGTCAACACAGATCTCCACTGCAACGCATTTTCCTCTCACACGTCAAAAATACTCTTCGATGCAGTCATATAGAGAAGGCGGCACCTAAATAACAGCTCATAAAAAGTTCTTACCCACGGAGGCTTTCCGTTTTCCTTGTTTCTCAGCAAGATCTAGTCGAACCACAGGTTCCTCCCCTAAAACAAAAGTAAAATTTTTCTATTTCATAGAGACCAGTAGCCAATAGAAATAGTATACTGTTAGCCCATGTCCAAAAAAACCCAGCAAGACACTGTTTTGACAGCTAAACCACACAAACTCATATTACAACTATAATTAACTTAGAAAAAGTATCCATAGTCTCAGTGTTTGCCTCAAATTCCAGCTGAATGTAGTCGAGAATGAATCTGAGTCTGCTTGACAGCTATACTTTGTGCAGAACAGAGCTGCATAAGCAAGCAGAATATTATTAGGTACCAATGCTGAGAAATATTCCTTTCTAAGGTGAATGTCTATGAGTAAAAGTACTTCTTCACTTCTTTCCCTTTCAAAGGAATTTGCACAACTCTAAACAATATAATTTATACACAGACTCCTATCGCACTACTGTCCACACGTGCCACTGTCAGCCTCTTTAAAGCTTCAGAAATTGCTTCTTACATAGCACTGTCCTCTAGAGCTCTTTCTTCTCGTTACTCTCCTGTTTTTCAGTTATCCCCCTATTTGCATACTGACACATTTTTTTCTTTCTCCTGCTACTGCACTTAACCTGAGCACCAAAGCTTTCCAGTACAACCAGGGACTTTCAGCATAAAAGCATGTTTTGAACAGAAGGCGGCAGCACCAGGAGGCTAACAGGGGTGAATTGCCTTCCGTCTTGCTTAACCTTCCAGTTTAGGAGTAATGAAATCAAAACAAAAGCATTAATTATTACCTTCCTCTGTAGACAGTGTCACAGTTCTCACCACTGTCCGGACATTTTCCTTTTCCGGAGCAGGAAAAATCATAGAATCGACGGGAGGAAGAGAAGATCTTGAAGGACCTTCTGCTCAGAGCAAGCAAAACATAAGGAAGTTTACCAAACAGAAAAAACTATCACGAAGAACAAAAAACTGTAATTATTCATTACTGTCAAACATACAGTGACCAGAGCATGCAAATAAGAGAGGTGACTAATTTGCCTCTGGTTGCCCTTGGAATTCCCATCTAGAATACCAGCTGGCTGAGAATCAGGTTGCTCGATGCCCCCAGCTAAACATGGGAGTCTATCCCTCAAGCAGCTCCCAGCCACCATCACCTGCCATTCTGAAGCCAATCAAATTTCACTTCTTTGGCAAATAGTTGGATTCACCAAAGCATAGCCAGCTACCCGGTATTACTGGAAGAATTTTTTTTTGAAAGAAAAATCATCACACAGGATGAAGGTGAAGAGGGTAAGAAAGTAGGGAATATTAACTCACCACCGTGTCTCTTAGTTTTTTCCTTCATTTTCTGCAATTTGATTTCTTCAAGTGTTTTTATTCCAAAATTCAGACCGTCCTCTGAAAACAGAAAACAGTTAATGAGACTAAGGCTTAGAGGCACTCACTGAGGACCACAGATCCTCAGGCTTCTTAGTGCTCAGGAACTTTCAGAAGTATTTAGAATAAACCCTGTCAACACTCCTCACAAGTGAAACAACCATAGAATCAATGGCATTTTGCCCCTCCTTTCACCCTTCAGGGTAAAAACTGTAGTTTTAATTTTAATCCATTTACGTGATATTAGATCCCTCTATCGTTAGATATGGCTTTCAACAGTGGTTGCCAGGCTGCACGTGCAGCCATTTAAACTCCATGCTGTGACCCTGTTTTGTTCTCCAAAAGGAAAGAAAAGGAGTTCAACTTTCTGACCCAATGGGCACATGATGGTATCAGGGAGAAATGAGATCATGGAAATAACCGAGTCCATTCAGCACCCCTACATTCTGTTGTGTTTTTACGCCACATTGCTTTTGAGTTAATTGTCAAGTTCTCCTTCCGATTTATCCTACTACAGGTGCTGGAATACCTTGTTTAGCAGTAGTAGCACTGGCTTTCCGAGTGGAAATCATCCGTAATCCATTTTGGCCTTCCTCAGCTGGTTGCTGGACGGGAGTTTTAGTTTCTTCTCCTTCCGCAGAAAGCTGGTCTGAAGGGGAAAAATCTATTCAGTTATGCATAGGCCAGATTGTTCGTGATTATGTAGCTCATGCAATGACACTTCAGTCCATGGTTCCTATAAAAAAGCTTTTTTTTTTTTTTTTTTTTTTAATACAGCTACACTGACCTGATGAACTCGTAAGTAGACTACCCTAGGACAAAACATCTAGGACTCTAGATTCTCTCTGCAGCTTTAACTACTACACAACATATTACTCTTCAGACAAAAAAAAAGGAATTTCCTTCCTAGTTTCACATAGAGCTTTACACAACAGACCAACTAAAGCCAAGAGGGGTTCTAAGCTTTCCTCCAACATTTCAGGTTCTGTCCACTGACTGCCAGACAAAGCCACCAGTGACCTGACCAGACTGCCTGCCCTATCGCTAGTCAGACCTCAGGTCATCTGTGATTTATACATTGATTTACAGCACAAATTCCTTCCAAGAACCAAAGACTTACACAATCATTTACAGCACAAATTCCTTCCAAGAACCAAACCATGCTCACCATCATCATCTTCATCATCATCTGCAGCATTGATTACAACTGGAGGGTGTGTAGGGCTTGGGACATTTTCCGAGTTTTCCACTTTCATCACCCGCCTTAGCTATGGAGAGGGATTGGACTGGACAGAAAGTTTGTTTTGCTGCAGTGACATCTGAGCCACTTTCAAATCATTGTCCGCGGACTCAGGCGGACTTGGCAGTGTAGCTAGAGGAAGAGGAGGATCATCAGTAATATGGCAGTTTAAAACTTTGACCACAATGCACGAAGATGGTAGCTAAGGCAGATAACCTGCACAGACAATGAATTCAGCATCTCCTTTTGCCCATCCCGCCACTGTTTACACCGTGAACAATGACTTGCCTTCAAACAACAACACATCTCCCTACCACCCAGCAGAGGACGAAACAACAGAAAGCAAACTGCAAGGCAAATATCACACAAAGCAGAGAGAAGCTGAGCATGAAAGCAGAAAACAAATACCAGCAGTACAGCAGCAGTACACTCGGTTTAGCTGACCACCTAGAACTGCAGACCTTTTCCTGCACTCACAAATGGACGGTTACCTGATGTCTCCTACACTATTGGCACCCACTAAGTAATATGCAAAATTAATTCTTCAATACTTAAAGAAAAAGGACCTAAACTCACTCTTGCTTGGTGGTAAGAAGACTCCATCGATGTAACGTCCCTTTGCGTGATGAAAAGCACAGTTGGCTTTCTGACAGCCTACTGGCTGCTTCTCCCAGTAGCAGGGAATCTCACCGCGCTTTTTCTGAAGACAGAAAGAAAGACAAGCTCGTGATAACATGCACCTAAGGTTTGCAAAGAGATGCACAGTTCCAGGTCACGACAGCGATAGGGCTGTCACAATACAGTGCTGAAACATCATTCCAAAGGTCAGTTTATCACGGAAGTATAGTATTTCCGGGCATATTCACAAAGTTTGCAGAAGCTGTAACCACTATGCACGTTTAGCCCTGTCATCATTCAGTTTGAGAAGACAGGCACTCTCAGACATCAGTTTAGGGTGGGTTAAACTAATACACCTAGGATTATACTAGGATTATTCAGAGGGAAAAAGAACATCTTAAATTGCCTACGTTAACTCTATCCAGAACTACTTCTTGGAGACTTCGTTCTTCTGCACCTTTAACTTTCCCCACTGCTTCCTAGCCCAGGCAGCTAGAACAGCATTATCTGAAGGACTCCGGGACACAAGAGACCTGATAGATCATTATCAAGCCTGCTCTCAGGAGGCTAGTACAGCCTGTTTATTACCCCCCTGCTCCAGCAGGTTTTAGCAGTCTAGTTAGCGGTTATTCTGCATCTGTTGAGACAATACTGTCGGCGTCTAATAAAAGAAAATCTTGCTAAGACATACCTAAGGCATTGATTTTATTTCCCTCTCCTTCCTCCCACCCCCTCCCCTGCTAACAGAAACCAGTGTAATTCCAAAGCAAATGACTCTATCCTGCAAAAGCACAATCAGCACACCTACAGCACTGAAAAATGCTTTTGTTGATTTATTTTGAGAACACATCTTTAGGCACTCACGTCAATTTCCATGTGTCTGAATCGGCAGACATTCCTGAAACAACGACCCTCCTGCCACAGCGTGCAGACTGTCTCGTTCCCCCGAGCAGCTTCGCAGTGGCGGAAGGAACAGTTGTCTCCCTGTAACCAAAAGGAAACCAACAAGGAAAATATAGTACAGCCTCAAAAACGTCCATGCTACTGCCTCAGGTTGCTACGATTGAATTCAGAATCTATCTGGTTATCACGTTAACCAAAGACCAGTGTGCCTCCTCCTCCTACTCTACCCCTTCCTGAAAAAAATGAAAAAAAAAAAAAAACAAAAACAAAGCAAAGCAAAGCAAAAGAAACCCAGCCATACCTTGGTACAGGTAGAATAGAAATAGAAGTAGCAATCGTCTCCTTGTTTAGACATGCCGACAAGTTCTGATAACAAGCTCGGGTTCTCTCCACAGCGACTTCCTCTGCTCTTGGAGAGAGCTGTCTTCACCCTTGCTTGGGCTGAAAGTCTTCCACTGGCTTGTGATCAGTGAAATCTTCTTTTTAAAAGTAACCCTAAACAAAGTACCAACAAGTGAAAAATAATGAGTAACAAGCATTTTTCCAGCTTTCTTCTGTTCATCAAATTAGTCTCTTGAGGAGAGCAATGCCTTGAAATCAGCTGTTACGGGAACTAACACAATATTAAACTAAAGTTCTGTAAAGCTGCCAGGAGCTTTGTCAGCAAGTGTTCTCTTCCACGTCCTCAATAATATGCCTTGGAGCACACCTGGAAGCCTGAAAATGGAGTCACTTCTTCAAAAACCACCTGATCATACAT